>NW_010125572.1:0-7997 GCF_000699245.1 Pterocles gutturalis | reverse complement strand
CGGTAGATGAAGAACTGAACATGAGCCGGCAGTGTGCAGAGTTGGGGGTTTGGCAGGGAGGTGGTTCTAGACTGCGTTCTAGCTCACTTGTTGGTTCTAGACCAGTTGCTAGATCGCTCGATGATTCTAGACTACGTTCTAGACCGCTTGTTGGTTCTAGACCATGTTCTAGCTATCTTTATCGTTCTAGACAACATTCTAGACCACTTCCTGGGTCTGGATCAGGTTCTAGATTGCTTGTTGGGTCTAGACTAGGTTCTAGATTGCTGTATGATTCTCGACCAGGTTCCAGATAGCTTTATGGTTCTAGATCAGGTTCTTGTGGCCCAGAATGCCAACCGGATCCTGGGCTGCATGAAAAGAAGCGGGGCCAGCAGGTTCAGGGAGGTGATTCTGCCCCTCTGCTCTTGTGAGGACCCACCTTGGAGTACTGCATCCAGTTCTGGGCCCCCCAATGCAAGAAAGACGTCGACGTGTTGGAGCAGGTCCGGAGGAGGGCCATGAAGATGGTCAGAGGGCTGGAACACCTCCCCTATGAGGAAAGGCTGAGAGAGTTGGGGTTGTTCAGCCTGAAGAAGAGAAGGCTTCAGGAAGAACTTATAACAGCCTTCCAGTACCTGAAATGGGCTACAGGAGAGATGGAGAGGGGCATTTTACAAGGGCATGCAGCAACAGGATGAGGGGTGATGGATTTAAACTGGAAGAGGGTAGATTTAGACTAAATATTAGAAAGAAATTCTTTACTGTGCAAGTGGTGAGACACTGGAACAGGTTGCCCAGGGGAGTTGTGGATGCCCCATCCCTGGAGGGGTTCAAGGCCAGGCTGAGGCCTTGAGCAACCTGGGCTAGTGGAGGGTGTCCCTGCCCATGGCAGGGGGGTTGGAACTAGATGATCTCTAAGGTCCTTTCCAACCCAAACCATTCTATGATTCTATGATATCCTAGCAGAGGTCGTGGAGAGGCAGTTCTGCCCAGGCTGGCAAGGAATAGATACAGAAATAATGTTTGCAGATAAATTTTTAATGTTAAAAAAGGAACATTATAGACACTTAGCTGCCGCTTTACGTGGAAAAGATTAATGGCTGCAATGATGCACTTTCAGGTTAAGCATCATGTCATGCCAATTTTCAACATAGGTATATTTCTGGAAAAATGATAGGTACTCAGTGAAACATCTTTCCGTATGATCTTTTTCAATGCTAATTATTGCATTAAACATTCAATAAATAAGGCAATTTATCTCTTTATTTCACATCCTAATACATGCCTGAATTTTATCACTGATGTGTAATAAATGAAATTATGTCATATTGTAGCGTGATGCAAGAAGGTAGTATGTCTACCTGAAACAGGTTTAAGACATGATAAAACAGTTTGAATGGTAGAAGCCATTTATAAAGATCATCTCATTAGTGAGACTTTACAGTAAACTTTATTTTTCCCTCTCCAACTTTCTTGTACAGCTGTGTGGACCTTACCTTGTGTTTACCAAGTAAAGCCCTAATTTTAGTAGAAATCCTTAAATGAGATTTGTTGGTTTTAATATTCTGAGGTACCCACTAACCAAGGATGTAGAAGATACCATTAAACCAGAAAACGGTAAACCTGAGGGTGTTTTCCTAGGAATGAGTCTGCTGCTAGATGCTACTGTCAGTGTAGAAGCTGGATTAAGTTACAGTGATGTGAAAGTTAACTATGAGAAATATAAGGGTCATAGAGACTTGTCTGGTATCAGAGAATCAGTTCTCGCAAAAGTTGTTCATTTTAAAACATAAGTTTCTTTCAGTTCTAGTTTAGGGATTACGAGACACAGTTACACCAGCTTCATAAAAATGCTGGAAAGTAGGTCAGAATCTTAGTCACAAAAATGCTGAAAAACTGACAAAAAACTTATGTTAGTTTAATTTTCCGTTTCATCCTGTACCTGGTAATCCTAAGGTGCTTTTTTTCAGGACTGCTATTATGCAAATAAGCATGCATTCTTTCCATTCAAATTAATCAATTTTTCCATTTTGGAAGGACTATGGAGTAATAAAAAATAGACAAACCACATTCTTGAGTTGTTAGTCGTATGGGCTTCTGCTTGGATTCTGGACTACTGATTAAAAATAAGATTTTCTCTTTCAAATCAGTTCAGGTTTTCCTAGGTAAATGTGATGTTTTATTTTTTTTATTACATATGTAACAATAAAAACTTTGCTTGTTGACTTACTACAACAATATTTTTAGCTAATGCTGAAGAAATCTCTCTTGTGCTTTTTATCTAGTTGTTTTCTCACTGTTTAGAATGTAAGTCATTAAAATGTTAATGTTTATGGATTTATTTATTTGCTTTTACTTATCTGTTTGCAAAAATGTTGGAATTTGGCCATTTTGTTCCTATGCTGTTGCATAGCTTAGCCTAGAAATAAAAAAAAAAAAAATACTTTTATGGGTATCATAGTCTTATTTCTTGAATTATGTATGAATAACTTAATCTCACTTGACTTGAAGGTAAGGTTCTAGCACTTAGGTTGCAAAAGGACAATAGTTGAAGTGACTACTAGAATTAAGAAGATGTCAAGTAATGCGTTCACATGGGTAATAATGGATAATTAGTAGTGTATGGGGGCACTTGGAAGACACCAGGCAGTAAAAAGTCATTTCCTTTGCCACATTGTGATTCACCACAGTCAGGATATATTTTGGGTAGTGGCCAAATTCTGCAGACCTATAACTTTTACATATACCTTACATAAACCTAATCTGGTTAAACCAGCTTCACAAGGAAAGCAGCTATCAAGCAATTCTTCCCTTAGACATTGAGTTTTCATTTTTTTTGCTGGAAAACTGCAATATTTTGGTTTTTGTTTTCGGAATGTATTGTGATTTCCCAGTAAAATGCAAATGAAAATTAAACAACATAATTAAAACATTAACAAGGGCATCTGTAATATGTAGAACAACTAGAGTTTACTGGTGGGGGATGGCAAAGCTCTGAACAATTTCTCTAGCACGGCTTTACCCCCAGTGGTACCTCCTCCAGAAGGCAAATTGCAATCATGAAAGAGTTTGTGGTCGATGTTCATTTTCAGGCTGGGTAACAGATGGCATTTGGCTACCTATGACTAATACAGAATTTTTTTTTTCCTCTTGATGGTGAGTACAACATATTCAAGAAAGCCATTCTGCCTAGGAAAGTAGCTGTGTTGCACAGTGAATCACATCTTTTGCAAATCTCAAAGCAACTGGTGTGTATTGAGTACTCTGCTTTAACCTCTTTTCAGCCTTATGTCTATAGGTGTTTGAATCTGGCATGACTTGTTCCTCTATCTTCTCTAAAATCCCTGCCTGATCATGGGGAATTTCTGGAAACCTGGAGTACACAAACATTTTGCATATCTCCTGCAATTCTGCAGAACCAGTACAGTTCAGCTGTCCTCAGGTTTTTTTTGTTTTTTTGTACATACTAGCTAAATGGAAAACATCACACACAGTCAAATCTATTATCTCTCACTCATTGAAGTCAGAGAACACACCTTTAAATTGTTTTCTGGTATTTGAGATGGTAAGTGCCAACGGTGATGCTACGTATGTGGCTGTGATGGGAAGATGATGTGGTAGTGGATGGTGGGTGAATTTGATTTTAATGACTTTGTAAAAGCAAAAGGATCGTTGTTTCAGTGTACGTAATGTTAGTGTAGGGTATGAATCAAAATCTTTCTGACTGGAACTTCTGGTTTGATTCTTGAGGTCCACAAATGTCAAAACTGTAAAAAACAAAAATGAAATTCATAAAAGCATAAGGTCACCCTAAGCATGCAAGATTTCCTGTATTTTTAGCCAACAGTAAAATTATACTTTAATATTAAATCTTCAACAATTGGTACAAATCTTGTGTACAGAAACAGTATCATACAAAAGTCATGCTGAGAAAGGAGATGCTAAAAAGTTATATAAGCCTTCAAGACTTTGTCTTTTTTGCTATTGTTGGTTATCGAAATTGTTTTGAAAGGCAGAGGCTTGCAATTCACATTGGTAAAAGATGTCATTCTCCTCTAACTGATACTACAGCCTCTGATGGCATTGTAATGTGAGTAAATAATTATGTTGGTCAGTATTTTTGCACTTATTCTATCTTCATCTTGTGTTTCTTTCATCAGCTTTTTTAAATTATCCTAGAAATAAGATTTCCATGGGAAGGAGTTTGGGATATTTTTATGGGGAGGAAAAGGGAGAGAGGGAGATGGCGAGCTGCTTTGTTTTATTTTTATTCTATTTACAGTTCCTAGTCCAATTAAACTTTGACCAGCAAACAGACACACCATAAGGATATAAGTAGTTTTATTGATAACTGCTGTTCTAACAAGGAGCAGTAACAATTGCTTCATAGCAGAGTGAAGGGAGGAAAGGAGAAGAGAGAATACTTCCTCCAGTAACTGCTTTAAAATGTAAAGATAATTAGCAGGAAGATGGATAAGAAATTCAAACCAACAAAATAAGGATCCATCCAGTTTTTGAGATCTAATAGCCAGTGTGGTTGAGTGCGGCAGTGTACTGCCTTTTAATAGCTTCTCCTAGAGGTTCACCATTAACAGCTGAGACTCCTGCCATCCACCTGAAAATAGGAAAATATGGAATATTTAGATATTTGACTCCCAGGACAGCTGTGTTATAGCAGCTCTGCACTGCTGCTGGCACTGTCCTAGTTCTTGCAGCAGCTGTCTCCATGCTGGGTGTCACCAACGTCTTCAACACATCTCCCATGACGTCTGCCATCTTCAGCTACCCTGAAATAGCTTCTGGTAGATGGGCTCTGGTGCTGAGTTCCCCCTGAAATGGCTGAAGTCAAACACTGCTCAGCTGCGTTTAAGAATTACCTTCTTCATTAAGTTCCTTTCCTAAATTGGACTGTAATCTCGGTTTAAAAACCTCCTGGTAGAAGCTCACGGCTGCTATCAGCTACGAAATTATACAGTCTTTAGTTTAAATTCATTAAATAGTTATGTGGAAGGGGGAGCAAGCCATCTGTAATAAGCTAAAATTGCTGACACAGTGCACATAATAGGTTCTTTCCCAGAGGTTTTTATTGCAGTTATATAAGAAATCATCGACTTACAAAGTTCAAAGAAACTTTCAAAATAGATCTTTTTTTGTTATATTTTTGAGCAGTGTAGCAGGAGACCATGAAGATATTGCTCATAATAATTAGAGCTGTGAAACCTTGGAAAAATATGCCTAGGGACAATGGAAAGTTTTTTATTTACAGACAGTTTGAAGAATACAGAGGACTGCATTTAAAATTGAACTTAAAGTAGCCGCCAACTCTGGAAATCACTGCAGTTAGGTATGTGCCTTTTCTTTTAGCTTCTTTAATTCATAGAGTTTAATATACAGACCTCAGCTACAAAATCATCATCCACCTATGCAATGGATTTAGACTTTGGGTCTTCTCTCACATTACTCATCATACAATCAGTAACTCTGGAATGAAACCAGTGGGATTTATGATGTGGGTAATTCCAGGTTGTAATTAAAGAACATGGAGTCGCAGTCTGGAGCAGGAGATGTGTTCCTCAGCCTCCAGTGTGGGCACCACGTCCCAGTAAATAACACAGCTGAGGGTTTCTAACATGTTGGAACAACAACTATTGTACTGGCCAAGGCCGTGGAAATGAGATCCGAGAGCAGAAGAGGCCTGGAGGGTTTATTGGAGTTGTTTCAACTTCAGATAGAGGACAACATTTGAAATGAGCTGGGGAAATGAGCTGTTTTCATAACTGTTTTACCTTTCTTAGGGAGCTACCTGCAGAAAAAATACCACTCCGGGGACTTGGTGTACTTTTGTTTCATTATTCTCGTTACAACAAACACTTAATGTCTTTTTTTAGTTCAGCTATCTCCCTGACTTGAGGCGTTTGTTGCGTTATATTCCAGTCTACTTTCTAACCTCTTGCTCATACATCTATTAATACTCACTCTGGACCAATGCTACAATTCTGTGTGAATAAATGCACTGAGAAATGATTTCTTTCACGGTCTGCACAGTACACTATGAATGACATCCTGACCTCTAGAGCAGCAAATTCATTAATTTTGGCAGGAAATCACAATTTCTACTTTGAAACTATTGATTTCCCAAGAAACTACTAAAATGCCTTTTCATTAACACCTATTTAGACAACTACAGTAATGGTGTAGCAAGGTAATTTATACAAAATTAACTAATTAAAGCTGCCTTTTTTTTTGGTAGGAGGAGGCCCTGTGAGCACATACACAATAACCACTGAACATCACTTTTTTTTTTTTTTTCCCCCCACCAGCATCTATAAATAAAACTCTTATCCTAAGGAAGAAAAAAAATGCAATTTTCTCTGTTTCAGGAAAAAATCTGAATAGACAATGAACTTTGCACCATACCAATACACATTCAAGATCAGTTAAACAAAATCCAGTAACAGTTGTATTTTTTCTTCTATTTTTTTTTTTTAAGTTCAGATCTAGAAATGGAAGCAAACTTCACAGGGAAATCAGGACCTATTAATAGTAAGTATAATTTAAACAGCAGTTACAAGAACACACAAAGTCAGAGTTTAAAGAGAAAGGGAGCTGAAAGGATCTGTAGTCATTTACAATTGTAATATTTTTGAAGATCTAACACAGCTAACATTTTTTTTCAGATTCTTAACACCAACTTGCGTTAAGAAAATGGACAGGATGGAGATTCCTCCAGGCACCTAACTAGCCTGTGCTGCGAAGTCCGGAAGGTATTTTTTGTCTGTAGCTTTTTACTCTTCTGTGTGATCAGGTATCCACATTTGAACGGTTTAAACTTAATTCCAGCCTTGCTTTGTTGTTGCCATCACCCACAGGCAGGTTGGACACCAGAGTGTCCATGCTCCTTCCCAGCTGTGTCCCTTCCATCTCCTTGCTAATATAGCTGCCAACTTCATTCTTGTAGGAAATCAAATAACTTGTTATGTGCATCCTTTTAATCATACTCTTCTTTAGTGCCTAGCACTTTAGGTTTATAATCTGGTGTAGATATCACCTCATTAAACTTATAATGCACATTGGCTAGCTGCTGAATGACTTTATTGTAGTATCATGCCCAAAAATGGCTCTGTAAAAATGAAAATAATGTCACAACATTCTGTATTTCATTTTTCCAGTTCAAATCATAGGGTTACAGAATCGTTTGGGTCAGAAGGGACCTTAACGATCACCTAGTTCCAACCCCCCTGCCATGGGGAGGGACACCTCCCACTAGACCAGGTTGCTCAAAGCCTCATCCAGCCTGGCCTTGAAAATGCAAACACTTCATAGATTAAATAAGTTATTTTACTAAAACCAGCCCTACTAAGTCAATCTTAGATCTTTAGCTCACAGTTGGATCTGAAAGTCAAGGAGTTTTCTTGCTGGTGCCCTGTCATCAGTAATAAATGTTTTGCAGCCCCTAACTTGCACCTTTCATGGCCTCATTGCCTACAGTGGGTTGATCAGTTGTAATTAATTTACTCTGGAGTTGTTTAACGATGCATAAGAAGGAATAGATGCTAGCTCAATCTCGTAACTGCTTTGATTCTAACAGGATTAAAGCACCATAAAAAAAAAAAAAATCCAAGTAGTTCTGTGAGCAATGAAGCTAATGAAGCCAGGTTTCCTATGGATTTGTGTCTCTTGGTTGATTGACTCTTTAACTGATTTAAATGAAGATTATGTTATCTCTGTTTATACCTAGAATCCCTTTCTGCTGAATATCTTGGCAGTGACATATTGGTTGCTGCAGAAATTCCCCAGTAGTAACAATAGCTATTAGGACAAAATTGTTCAAAACATGGTTTCTTTTTTACCTAACCCTCTAGTTTTACAAAATTGGAACAACGTCATTTTTTCTTTGCATCTTTTGCTGACATGTTTTTTTGGGAAAAAACACACAGACATAATCATGAGCTTGATAAACCATGATACCATGAAATAAATAAGTAAATAACTCATAGAATCATAGAATGGTTTGG
>NW_010125571.1:0-1081 GCF_000699245.1 Pterocles gutturalis | reverse complement strand
TCAACCACTTGCCTCATCAACTGGAAGGCCAGCCTCGCTTGTCACTCACATGTGCCTTAGGGGAGCTCCTGGCCACCCTTTGCTTACTCAGACAATACCACACAGGCCTCTACTGTGCTGTATCTTTTCATTGACCATGGCCCTTGATGGTACTCAGCTCCTCCACAAACAACACAGTTCCACCATCAGCAATAAACCCACCTACACTTCTCCCCTCCACAGCACCCCATTTTCCCCCGGACAGCTCAGTTGGGCATCCCAGGAGGGAAGGAACACCAGGAGACATGAAACTACTATGCAGCATAAACTTTAATGAGTCTAAAGAGTGAAAAAAAGCAGTGCATGGTGGAAGGGACCTGGTCCAGGCTGCTACAAGGACAGCTGACACTCAGGCACCCCTTCACATCCATGGGACACACGTCTTCCTCCCACACACATGAGAGGAGTATGGTGAGCAGGACCCCTCTCCACTTGCTTGAGGATGAACCCATGGCACAGGAGCGCAGCAGACAACAGGGACTCATGATGCAGAGAAGAAAGCAGGAGAAGAAGACGACACCAGTTGGCCGTGTTTCCAGACAGCACAGGCTGGCACCTTGCTTCCCTCCCTCCTTTGCAGGAGGACACAAGGGTGCTCAACCCATCTGGAAAAACTGGCCAGCAGCTGTGTCCTCAGTCTGGCACCTGGCTTTGGCCTCACTGGATGGTCAGCACGGATTTTTCAAAGCAGGCACCTTCTGTTGAAGTAGCGGCCACCAAAGCCAGAGAGGTTGAAGCCCCCGGAGTTGATGGGCACTCCCTCCTCACTCAGGATGCTGCCAACAGCAGCGGAGGTGGAGGATCCCACAGCGGTGTTCTGGGGGAAGGAGCTGAGGATGGGTCCGGGCAGGGTGACCACCACGGGCGAGGGCTGGATCACCACGCGGGAGTCCTGGCACTGCCTGATGCAGGGCTCGTTGCAGCTGTTGGCCAGAGGGGTTGGGCCACAGGGACGGCACAGATCATAGCAGGACATGGCTGTGGGACAGAGGTGCAGCTGGGAGAGAGGGTAAGGAAAGCACAGGCAGCGTGTGAGGTGCAG
>NW_010125570.1:0-17895 GCF_000699245.1 Pterocles gutturalis | reverse complement strand
CTTGGTGGGCGGGAGGAGGCTGCTCGGGAGCCTGTCGCCGCAGCTCGTCAAGCGTTCCAGGAAAGCAAAGAAGAAGAAGGAGAAAATAAAGAGCCAAGCCCAGTGGCCTGACTAGGGACTGCCATTGTAAGACATGACTCACTTTTTTTTGCCAAGGAGAGGAAGCTAAAGACTGGTAAAAACTGACATAAGAAGATAAGTGTGTGCCATGGTTCCTAACTCTGGTTTCTGGGGTGGGAAAGCTGGGTTTTGATGTGCCAGTGTGCTATGCTGATAGAGCATTTTGGTATTTTGCTTGATAAAACCTACTCTGTTCCTGTATTGCAGTTGTTGATATATATTTTCTGCTCCGGGTGCATACCTAATGTGGAAGGACTTAGCCACTGAGCCAATTAAAAAACCCCTACTTACAGTCTAATTGAATTTCTATAAAGGCTTAGGTCTGCAATTTAGTTTTCTCTCCTGAGCATTTCAAACCTTCTTCCCCATGATTTCAAAAAAGTTAAGCAATACCTTTACTTTTAAGTATAATGATCAGCTCTGACTGTAGTTGAACTAAAGCAGAAGAAGGAATTAGTTGTTATTGAGAGGTTCATTATTTTAAATTATCTTTTCCGATGCATCTGGACAAAGATGACTGGCCATATGATCTGTTGTTATCCATCAGCATAATTCTGACAGTTTCAGCCAGTCCAATCTGACCAAACCTCATGAGACATTCTCCAAACGGTAGTTGGAAAGTGGATCTTGTACAGTATCCCAGGAATAGAAAGAAAATTTCAGAAGAAAAAAGATCTCAAGAGTTTTAGAGTCCTCCTCTGATGGATGTCTGATGTGATAGAAAAAGCTTGATTTCTACCTCACTCACAATATGCTCTGTTGTCACAGGCAACTTGAATAGTGGAAGCTGTGACCACTGCTAATTCTCCCAATAAGCTGTCTAGTGATGAGGGAATATGCTTCTGCACATATAATTTTTTTCCTTGGGTTTGTCTTGGTTTTTCTTCCCACATAGAGTCTCTTGCTAAGTGTCATATTTTTTCTCCCTCTTGGTGTTTTTTTTTTTTTTTTTAGATCAGTCCCTTTCTCTTCCACAGTACAAACCTTTATTATATGCTGGCTCTTTCAGACCAGTTTAGAAACCTACTTACTCTGCCTGTTTCAACTCAACTTTGTCTCCTTTCCATACAGCAGCACGTGCTGGGAGCTGACAAGCTAGAAACCAGCTTTGCAGAAAATGACCTGGGGCTCCTGGTGGACACCAAGCTGAACATGAGCCAGCAACATGTCTGTGTGGCAAAGAAGGCTACTTGTATCCTGAGCTGCATTAGGAGGAGTGTTGCCAGCAGGTTAAGGGATGTGATCCTTCCCCTCTGCTCACCTCTGGTGAGGCCATACCTGTAGTACTGTGTCCAGTTCTGGGCTCCCCAGTACAAGAGTCACCCACAAGATATGAGGAAGGATCTCGCACATTTTCCTTGTCTAACCAGTCATTCCAAGTGTTGGAATGCTAGACAGCTTCATCCTTTCTCCATTTTCTTCATCATCTGCATAGGTTGAGCTCCATAAGCTTCACATTGCAAACTTGCTTTCTAGGTAATTTTTTTATAACTTCTATTTCTAATATTTTAACATATTTTTGAAATATGACTTATGGTTCTGGATACAGTAGTGCATTTAACAGTGAAAGGTAAAGAAGTAAGATCTCTCTTCTGCTTCTGTGTTATAGTCCCATTTTCATACCTTCAGGGATTGCATTAGCCCTCTCAGCTGTGAAAGAGACTGTAGTTTTGGCAAGCTGAAAGACACGTGAAAGCTGTTTTCATTGTGTATCTTGAGACTCTTGAGAAAAGACTCTCTCAGATTCTGGATTCTGTAATATTCGTAGGACAGAGGGAGGGCAAAGATGAACCATTTCTATGGTCAAATGTAACCTCTAGTAGCAAATAATTCACCTGAAGAGGAAAAAGTTGACCAAGGGAT
This sequence comes from Pterocles gutturalis, assembly GCF_000699245.1. Taxonomy (NCBI): domain Eukaryota; kingdom Metazoa; phylum Chordata; class Aves; order Pterocliformes; family Pteroclidae; genus Pterocles; species Pterocles gutturalis. Next base: position 15,912 of record NW_010125570.1, on the reverse strand, counting down.
GTTTGCCAGGAGATGGTTTGTTAATGACAATCCCCTCAGAAGTGACTGTGGAATATTCTGGAAATGCAACACTTTCCTATAAACCATAGGAAAGTATTGCTTGTTGTAGCAGCACTGGCTGACATTAAGAAATTCACAGTAAAACTATCTGACTTTCCTCTTCACTAATAACCTGAATGATGGGAGCAAGTGTACCCTCAGCAGGTTTAAAGATGGTAAGAAACTGGGAGGAGTGGCACACCAGAGGGTTGTGCTGCCATCCAGAGGGATCTCAACAGGCTGGAGAAATGGACAGAGAGGAACTTCAACAAAGGGAAATTCAAAGTTCTGCACTTTGGGAGGAATAACTCCATGCACTGGTACAGGCTGGTGCAAACCATCTGTAAAGCAGCTTTACAGTAAAGGACATGGATAACCTTGTGGACAAGTTGAAGATGAGGCAGTAGTGTGTCCTCATGGCAAAGAAGGCCAGCAGTATCTGGGCTGCATCGGGGAAAGCATTGCCAGCAGGCTGAGGGAGGTGATCCTTACCCTCTACTCAGCACTGGTGAGGCCACACCTGGAGTCCTGTGTCCAGTTCTGGGCCCCCTGTACAAGAGAGACATGAACATACTGGCGAGAGTCCAGCAAAGGGCCACAAAGATGGTTAAGGACTGGAGCATCTCTCATCTGAGGAAAGCCTGAAAGAGCTGGGACTGTTCAGCCTGGAGAAGAAAAGCCTCAGGGAGATCTCATCAGTGTGCATAAATGCCTGAAGGGAAGGTGCAAAAAAGACTGAGTCAGGCTCCTTTCAGTGGGTCCAGTGGCAGGACCCGGAGTCAATGGGCACCAAATGAAACCTAGGAGGTTCCCTCTGAACGCAGGGAAACCCTTTTTTACTGTGAAGGGCAGCCAAGCCCTGGGGCAGGTTGCCCAGATGGGTTGTGGAATCTCCCTCCTCAGAGGTATTCAGAAGCTGTCTGGACACGGACCTGGGCACCTTGCTTGAGCAGGGGGTTTGAACTGGACAATCTGCCTAGGTCCATTCCAACCTCAACTATTCTGTGATTCAGTGCTGGTTAACCAGTGAACCTGAAGCAATCTATCACAACTGTGTGATGACAAAATTTTACTTTAGGGCATTGGATAGTGGTTTAACACACTGTTTCCATTTCTTTGTTAGCATTTTCTGAAATTCGTAATGTTACGCATAAAAATAAAGGTATGGTGTCTTTAAGTGAAGCTGTTATATGCTGTGGTATGTAGTGGGCGTATGCTCATTTGTTTGCTTGACAGGTTTATAGGGTCACTAAATGACTGAAGGCATGCTGTCAAAGAAAAAACTACAAAGTGGGTGAGGAGATAGCCTGGAAATCTGAATATATTTGTATGGAAGACATCAGCTACACTTTTCTTGTGCCTTGCTACTGTGCTCATTACATCTGCTAATGTGGAGGACTAATGCATTTGAACAGATAGAGACAAACTAAGATTTTCCCTGAAGCCTGTCTGCTTTTTTCCCCTTAACTGTCTGTAGACGTAGGAGGGAATTAGAGCTGTTTTTAAGAGTAAGAAAAGAGGAGGTAGATAAATTGATCAGGTAACAGAAGGAGGTCGGCAGCCTAAAGCAGAGGCATAGCAAGGGGGAAAACCACACAACTGCACTAATTAGGAACAAATTCAGGATGAAAGAGAGTTGTGAAAAGCTAAACCTAATCTATCATGTGACTTTTTCCACTAGCTACAGATGCTGATAGTGATAGCAGACAGTGTATCAGGGTGAAAAGCTGCCTCAGAGGTACTAAGACATGTTGCAAAAACTTGAATTTCCAAGTGCTAGGATTTTTTTTTTTTTTTTTTAATGCCAAGTGAATGTGCTAGAGAAGGACTCTTGAGTCCTAGCATAGGTTTACAGATACCTCATCCATTGTGGAGGAACTGGTTATTGTTTTTCTCTTAGGGACAAACATGAAAGGTTGGTGATGGTTTTTTTCCTTAGTGCATAAAGCTGACCAGATAAGCAGCACATCAGGATTTAAGGACTAGTAAGGTGAGTTCGGAGACTGTGAGTTCAAGAGTGTACGTGTACATGCATGAATCTAGTATGATGGAAGACAAAAGACACATAAGCCTTGCTGTTTGGGCAGGAGCAAAGCAGGGTTTAGATGTTCTGATGATCTCAATGTTAGTGAGGATTTGAGGTCGATGACTTGAGTGGGAAGGGAAAATGTTGAAAAAAATGCACTGAATTACAACACGTGTTAAAACAAAGCAAGAGAGACAACACGAATCTAGTGAGTGTCTACCTTATTTAGTATACCTGACAGTTTAACACGTTTTATTTAAGGAACCAAGTGTTGATCAAGAGTTAGAGAAGATTGCTTGACCCACTGGAGATATATTTAACAGCCTGCAGCATAGAATCAAAAGGCCAAATTTCCAGACTGGAATTTTGTATCTAATCTTTGAGGTGCATAGCTCAATAAATCAAGAAGGTATGCCATTCCCGGTCATTGCAGCAATATCTTTTCTATTTATTTGCTTCCAATAAATAATTATGGGCATTTCCTCCCTGAGAACACCAAATGTGGGTATTCACCAAGATCCTGCTTTAATGGCAGGAGAATAAAATACCAACACAGAAAAAGACATTTATTTTTAATAAGTCATTAAATAAGTTCTCTAGCAAATATAAACTTTTACATAAAAATAAAACCTTTAACTTTTAATACAATTTGAATGACATTAATCTGAATGAAAATATTTGGAATGTTAGTGTAATAGCTTAACAAACTGTCTCCCAAATGGTTTAGCTAACTCAAAAGGATATGCACTTTCTCTCATACACTTGAAAATGGAGTAAAAATTGAGGTGAAATCTAGCAACTCACAACATCATTTAACAGAAAATAATATTTGTACCCATCAGAAACCACTGAGAATTTATGTCCCTAGACTGCAACTCTGAGCTGAAATTTGTCTTGCGAATGTGATGCTAATGTCCCTGCTCTTGCTGAAAATGTCAGACCTACAAAGACAATCAAGACTTCAGAAGAATTTTTTCTCAATTCTGCCGCATTCTTCCTCCTGAAAGATGTCAATGCTGTTGAAGAACATGAAGTGCAGAGACCATGCAAGATTGGAGAAGTAGCACATTTTGAGAGAAACAGTATCTTTTCTGAAAGGTAAAAAGGTAAGAAATTTACAGTTGACCATACCATAGCATATGGATTGCTCTATCTTCAAGGTCTGAAGCAAAATTAAGAAAGGGAGAACATAGTCAACCAAATTGGAACATGACCTACTCATATAATATTTTTTTGTTATCTGCTTATCTTAATTTTGTACATTTAGATTTATACATATATGAGTATTTTAAATCCCTGCATCTGGTTGAACAACTAGTATAGCATCTGGTCAGAATGCAGAGGAACAAAGTGTGAAGGTACTAACTGGCTGGGCATATTAAGCTTGGATGGTAGTAAGAAAAAAGTTAACATAACCAGAAATTATGTTTAAAGCAAGTCTTTCCTTCAGATGATTTCTAGTTTCAAATGCCTGATAGGAAAGGCACAACTTTTCTCAGAAGGTGGGGAATTGCCCTGAAGTTCCTCTTTCTCTGCTGTGAAGATTTACAAGAAGGTTACTGGTACAAAGCCACACCGGCTCTGCCAAAAGCATTTATGGCTCATGTTTAATAGCTTGCCTCTGATCATGATTCCAGTGATGGTTATGATTCACAGACTGTGGCCTAACTCTTTCTATTTTTGAGACGTTCCCTTCTGTAACCCATGCAGCTCTGCTTTCTTCATTGACTCTCAGGATATTACAATGTCACAGTGCTTAATGAAAGATACAGCAAAAAAAAAACAGTCATGCAAACAGGCAGACCATGGTATTTCCTACCACTCTGGAGCAAAATAAAAGCAGAGAACACTGGACAGTGGGTTTTGACCATCAGACAAAAATGTTGCATGTTGTTCTGCAGGGTATCTGGGGAGGATTCTTGTTCTGGCAGAGCATGGGACCTCAGGCCTTGCTATGTGCAGAGACGGTTCTCAGTCAGCAGTCTGTCTGATGGCCTTGGTTTCAAGCTGGATAGCTTCTAGGCTGCTAGACTGACACCTGAAATAGATAAATGTAGGTAAAGGGATGATTACAAAGAGCAAAGCCTGTGACTTGAGGGACAGTAGAGCTGAATGAGAAGTAAGAACCTGCTCTGGTTGGTAGGTGAGGTATTCCTATTCTTCTTCAATATCACAAAAGCTGGAATAAGTGTGATCAGTATAATCACAGCTATAAGTGGGACAAAGAAATTTATCTTCACTTGCTCCATTTCTTCCCCCTGTATCTCTGAATAAGAAAACAGAGGAAATGATACACACAACAAAGATTTAATTTGGTGACAATTAACTTAAACAATCTATCCCAAAGTTATATGAATTAGAAGGTTAGGGAAAAGCCCTCAGCATCCTTTGCTTTTATAGTGCTTTAAAATGGTGTCAATAAATCACTATCCACATTGCTTTATTTCCATTTCCAGTAACTAGTGCAACTACCAAGTCTTAACAGCCACTTCAACAACAGTAAGGCAAAGTACTCTTTCTGAAGTTTGGGTAATGCAAAGCAATTCATCAGCAACTGGATTAATACAAAAGCCTATAAGGCTGCTACTGTGCTACTGCTACTCTGTGATACTGTGGAAGTTTTAAGAACCTGGGATATGTTACTACTTGTTATCTGTCAGAAGTGGTGGTCAAAGCCTAATGGAATGCCGTAAGGGATGTGAAAGTAGCAGGGAATGCAAAGGAGTTTCCCTCTATTTCCGGTTAGTGTGCTTTTGAAGTTTTGGTTGCTAGGGTTAGCACCTGACAGAGCTGCAGTTATCGACAGACTAAGCTTTCGTTTACGTGGAGGTCCTAGTTTTTCACCCACCATCACTGCTTATTAGGTGGTTACTTTCATAAAGGCAGGGAGGAGAGAAGAACTGAACAGGGAAGAGGAAGATGCAGCACTCTAGGTAATACAGCTAATGCTCGTGAGCAACATGGGGAGCTGTGCAAATCTCAGAAGACTTCTGTACTGTGTTTTAATATTATTGAAAAATCCTAGCATGTGAGGACATCAGACGCAGTTTGCCATATCTAGCATTGATTTCTTAACCCTTTGGCTAACTTTATAAAAAAAACCCCTGCACTGTGGAACTTGTTTCAGAATGAGTGGCAAGCTGCTTTTACATCTGCAGTAGTAACGTGCATGCCTGTACTACCATAGTAGGTTTTCCTGCAATGTGACCATTCGTCTTGGCTCCCTGTTCCTGTCAGTTGAAGTACAGCTCTCCATCTTTAGCATTGTCTAAAGGAGACGTGTGCAAGCCAAATGGAATTTTGACCAAAGTGGGAATTGCCTTTATTTTGATGGTCTTGTGCCATAGCTTATGACAAAAATATATCAAAGGATGTTATAGCAGCCTTCCAGTACTTAAAGAGGGCTTACAGGAAAGATGGGGAGGGACTCTTTATCAGTGAGTACAGCAATAGGATGAGGGGTAACAGATTTAAACTGAAAGAGGGTGGATTTAGATTGGATGTTAGGAGGAAGTTTTTTACTATGAGGGGGGTGAGACACTGGAACAAGTTGCCCAGGGAAGTTGTGGATGTCCCTTTCCTGGAGGGGTTCAAGGCCAGGCTGGATGAGGCTTTGAGCAACCTGGGCTAGTGGGAGGTGTCCCTGCCCATGGCAGAGGGGTTGGAACTAGACGATCTCTAAGGTCCCTTCCAACCCTAACCATTCTATGATTCTATGATTTTATGTTTTCCTGTCCCAGGAGATAAATAAAATACAGCTTTAGTTTAAAGAAAGGCTCAGTCATGTGGAACCTTGAGATAATCCATCAGTAAAGTCTTATTGGAACTCAGGTCCCCAGCTTGTTCTTGCAAGAAGGTTCTGAAAAAAGACACAATCTTAGAGAAAAAAAATCCCCAAGTAGTCATTTTGGAATGTGTACTTCATTCTGCCAAATGTTGTGAAAACCATTTCATGGCCTTTTTACTAAAACTCAGCACATTCTATTTGTCGGTTTGTGAGCCAAATCTGGTCCAAGGGACTCTTCTCTTTAGCCTACTGCCTCTCTCTAAGGAATTATTAGGAATAGCAACTCAAGCACTTAAACATCAGAAAAAACACTTTTTTAATGTCAGGGTGGTCAAACACTGGAACAATTTGCTGAGAGAGGTTGTGGAGTTTCTAACCTGGAAGTTATTTAAAACTCAACTATAAGGCCCTATGCTACCTATTGATCCTACTTTGGGCAAAGTGGTTGAACTAGATGATCTCCAGATGCCTCTTCCAACCTCAACAGTTCTCTGATTCTGTGAAGTGGCAACCTCTCTTAACAGCTGTTATGACTGGTTGCTGCCTAATCCAGACATCCAGGTTGCTTTGTTGCCACTGCAGTGGCATCTAGGGAGGGGATGAAGAGGGCTGTGTTTTCAATTTTGTAGCAGCAGTCTTCCTTCTCTGTGCTCTCTCCTTGTTGTAGTAAAACTTCCCAGATGGAAAGGAGTGAGAATTTGGTGGCAGAGGCTGTTGGTGAACAGGATGGAGAACATACAGCCCTTGTAACCAACTCCTACTGCTACTTTGTGTCTGTTCCCTGTCTGGATTATGCTGCTATCTGTGATCAGCTCTACTGCAATGTGCCCTGCTCCTACCCATGCAAAAATCAGAATGGGCAAATGGAGACTCACCTATGCCTAGTGGCACTGAGACAAGGCTCCCCAACTGCTCCCCAAGGTGAAGCAAGCAGCTAATATTAGTGAGGGTGTTTGCAGGAACTGTGATATTCAGCTTGCTAGTAACACTGTACAGCTTTGTTACAGCATCCTGCGAGACATCCATGTGACGCATAATCCTATATGTTGTGTTTTCATGGGAAATGAGCCACATCATCTGCTTGGGCTCTGGATAACCTCCGCTGGAAGAACAGGAGAGATTCAGGTACTCGTTGGGCTTTAGTTCCCCAGTGTGCAGCCATTCTATCTCAGGTTGACTATAGTTGGCTGAAATAGACCAAAGAGAAAGCATCGTGAGTCAGACATACCACATCTCACAACAGTTCCTGCCAATTATTTAAGATTTTCAGGCAGAAGCAAGTCTAAACAATGGGAGTCCAAAGAAGGGTTTGTTATGTTTTTGGTATGTATGCAGGTTTGCTGCTCCTTGTCCTAAGGGTATTTCAAGGACTTAAGTCTGATCAGCCAGACAATAGGCTTCCGTCTCTCCCACTTTGTTTAGATCCATTGGCACCTCAGAATAATCAAACCTGGCCTGCTTGCAGGTCAGTGCTTAAGCACAAAATGGGAATGGGACGCAGTCGTGCTTACTCTCAACCTCCTGATTAGGTAAGGGGAAAACCACAAACTTCTAATTGTGATAAGAAATCATCTGAGGGACACGGGGTAAGTTGGAGGTCCAATGATGTCACAGGTAGAAATATCCTTGGTGTCTGTCAGTATTATGAGTAATCATTTTGCAGCATATAAAGTAATTAACTCATTTCAACTTGACAGTAGGCCTCCCTTAGCTTGGCTTTTTATGTGGAAGTGACTACAGTACAAGCTTTTTTTACTTTGTGTCACTGGATACTCACCCCAGTCAATTAAAAATATACCTGTTGCTTTAAAAAAGTCAAGTTTCCCAGGCAAGAAATAGTTGGTGAAACAGGATTGGAAAGAATTATTTAAACATATAATATGAATGATAAAAATAAGCTTTTAATGAGTACTCTCTATTAAATGGTCTCCCAAATATTCTCAACCGGGATTTGTTTGGTTACAAAGTCATAGCAGAAATTGTAGACTATAATGGAAAAGGAGAAGAAGAAAATGTAGACATAATACTGACTGCATGTTGTTTTACATCAAGTTTAAAAAAAACCAACCCCAACAACAAAACCCAAGAAACATACTCAAGACTTCATTGAAAATATTTAATTATTTTAGTGCCAATAGGACTAAAGACAATATGGAGGAATATTGGAGAAGAGGAAAAGGATTTTTAGAAAAATATGAGTCTAAGAGGGTCTGACTCTTTTGCACACACATTCAGTGTGTTGGATCCAGGTTCTAATACTTGCCCTAGTGAATTCTTAATATGAATGAAGAAATATTATGTTACTTTTATTTGCTGTATGCCAACACAGAGAGAGAAGGATTTAGCTTAGTCACTTAATCCCTAAGAGAGTCCATGGCTGTGAATTCAAAATGCAACAAGCCCCACCATTTTTACACCCCAAAATTTAGTTAAGTTGTCTCTCAGGAGAGCTCAAGCTTCCTCTTTCTCCTCAGGGTCTGACTTGCTTAGCTGACTGTTCGCTCCAGCTTCTGGTCTGGAGTATTTATTCTCTCCTTGGCATTTTGTGGTGCAGTCAATGTGCTAGAGGGAAGGGACACCACCCAGAGGAACCTGGACAGGCTTGAGACGTTGGCCCAGGCCAACCTCATGAAGTTCAACATAGACAAATGCAAGATCCTGAACATGGGTCGAGGCAATCCCAAGCACAAATACAAGCTGAGCGGAGAATGGCTTTAGTGCAGCCCTGAAGAGAAGGATTTGGGGGTGTCGGTAGATGAAAAACTGAACATGAGCCAGCAGTGTGCGCTCATGGTCCAGAAGGCAAAGTGGATCCTGGGCTGCATCAAGAGCGTGGTCAGCAGGTTGAGGGAAGTGATTCTGCCCCTCTACTCTGCTCTTGTGAGACCCCACCTCGAGTACTGCATCCAGGTCTGGGCCTTCCAACGCAAGAAGGACAGCAAGCTGGTCCAGAGGAGGGCCACAGAGATGATCAGAGGGCTGGAACACCTCCCTTATGAGGAGAGGCTGAGAGAGTTGGGGTTGTTCAGCCTGGAGAAGAGAAGGCTCTGGGGGGACCTTATAGCGGCCTTCCAGTACCTGAAGGGGGCTACAGGAGAGATGGGGAGGGACTCTTTATCAGTGAGTACAGTGATACAACAAGAGGTAACGGCTTTAAGCTGAAAGAGGGTAGATTTAGATTGGATATTAGGAGGAAGTTTTTACTATGAGGTGGGTGAGACACTGGAACAGGTTGCCCAGGGAAGCTGTGGATGCCCCATCCCTGGAGGGGTTCAAGGCCAGGCTGGATGAGGCTTTGAGCAACCTGGTCTAGTGGGAGGTGTCCCTGCCCATGGCAGGGGGGTGGAACTAGACGATCTCTAAGGTCCCTTCCAACACTAACCATTCTGTGATTCTATGATTTTGTAGGGAGGGCAGGAACGTAATCCATGGCTGTGAAACTTGCCAAATCATCCAAGTGATTTAAGAGTTTCAGTCTTATTGACAGTAAACAAGTGTAAATAGTGGAATATACCCTGATCAAAGCATTTATGTTTTTATGGCTTCTGGAAACTCAATTGACTGAAAAGTGCTGTTGGTTGCATGCAGGGTGTGGGTTATGTATAAGTGAGCTTTGGATTATTAACAGAAAAGTATGTTTCAGGAAGTCTTTTGTATTCAAAGATAACATGTCTTCCAAAAAGGCTATGGCCTTAGATTTAAATACCTCAAGAGACAGCAGATCCATCAAGCCCTTAATGTTTTTCTCAATGGCTTAATCACCCTACCTGGTTTTGTTCTGGTTTCTAAAATGGCAATGTGCCTTACATCTCACTTGCTAACAGCCACTGCCTATTTTTATATCTTCACTGAATCAATGAGCCTTTTAAAAAAATATCCTGTATTTTATGTGTATTTCAAGTTCCCACACTCTGCAAACAAGACTCTTCTCAGTCTTCTGTGTTATAAAGTAATCAGATCGATCTTTTAATGTCTCCAGTTGGACTGTATTTTTTCTAGCCTTCAGATAGCTCTAGTAGAGCTTTTCTTTACTCTTTTAAGTTTTTCAACATCCCTTTTAAAATGAGGACACAAACTGTTAAGTCTCTATTCTGACGTCGGTTTCTCTCCCAACACTTTGAGCACTGCATATTTGGAAATAGCTTCCCTAGTCTCACGTACTTCCCTTATTAATCCACCCAAAGGAAGCACTAGAGCCGTGCTATAGGAACAGAATTTTGAGTTAAGCTGCTTGTCACTATGGTCCCTATTTTGCATCTTTTGTGAAGCCCTCTCTTCTTTCTGGAGAATGTTCTGTGTTCATTGTTCTTGTAGGAATCATCCTGGCTGCACACAATACATATACATATACGTATCTCTATATTGTCCTAATGTAATACACATAGATAACACAGGTAAACTGTATGAGAAGGTACTTCAGTATTTCCTGTCTTGGTCACCAAGTGGTCTAGATAGCTTTGTATGACTGCCCTATCACTCTTGTATAGCACTCAGGCTTTTTTATCTCCATTTTAAGTGTTACAAGCCATACTACAAAGAAACCCTGCACATATGATATGAGATTGTAATTAAGAAACAGTAGGTAAGCACAGGTACTTTTCAGCATTTGTATTTTCATTCTAATTATTTTTAAGGGTTTATTTTTAAATACAAGTTTATACTGCTGCTTCTTTTGGGAGCTTATTGAACAGAAAAGTCATTTGGAAAGAACACAACAGCAAATAGTTTAAAACAGTGTTCCTAAGTTAAACCTGAAAAGGTCTAGTAGAGTCTTAGTGCCTAAGTATGAGACTTCTATAACATATTGCTCAGATGTTGGCTAAGCTGATAACTGATTTAACTGCTTGAATTGACTGAATGGTTGATGCTAAGTATCTCTTAAACTGGAGGCCTTGATACTGAGTACACATTATGAGTATCTGAGTTTTAAAACTTTGCTGAAAATACTTGTCAAGTAGATTCTGTGAGAATCAAAATAATCTAAATTTTCTATCTGTGGATCAAGGGAACACTTGCCGGTAGCACAAATAATAAATAGGCTCAGATGTCCTGCTACTCTTTTTTTGACTGCTATTACACATGGCCTGTTCTCTTTTGAAGCAGGTTGCTGAAGCCTGAAAACACCAGTGGAATTTAGAAGCTGTTACTATTAATGACTAGCACTATCATAGTGGAAGAGAGAACACAAGCATATGGACAAAGGTTACTAACAGAACAATTTAAAACAGAAAAACATTAGGAAATATATTAGGAATTAATAAAAATATTAGAAAACATAGGAAAATATTGCTTCCTCACTTCCATTCCTCTGTTAAAAGATTTGCTGTCTTTTCCTCTGATAACATGCAAGAAACCAGGTTGCATCTTGTCAAGGCATGCATTTTTTCTCCAGAGATATTTTCAGTCTTCCTTTAACTGAACATACAACTTTCTACTCCTCCACATATGAACTGCTCTTTTCTTTATTTCCCCTGCAGTTCATATTATCATAACATAGCTGGGTGTTTGCAGAAATCTTGTTATGTTTCAATTGTACTTTACCACCAACGATGAGAACTACTGCTACTTCTAACAGAAGGTAGTGCATCAGATGCAAATAAAGAAGTGTATTTTCCAGAGTCCTAAAAGCCATAAAACTTCCCAGAGGCAAGAGGAAGAAGGCAGAATGGTTTTCACTATAAAGTATGACAGGGTGGGAATCAGGAATGGTGCAATATTGAGCAAATCATTGCCCCACTGTCTCCTTTTTCTGATTGCTTCCACCTGAATACTTTTCATTCAGAGCCGAGGATTTTCTATTGAGAATGCTCTTATTCATCTTTAGAAATTCTTCTCCAGTGCAGGTACATCAGCACCTTGGGGACAGCACCACACATTTCTGGACTGAATAAAGTGACAGACAACCCTCCAAAAAACCCCAGATCAGATGACAGTTAGAAGAGATGACTTACCAATGATGTGCAGTAAGCACTGAGATCTGTGTATGACCCTTGGGGATCCTTTATCTCTGTGCTGTATAATACATGTATACTGTCCCTCGTCCACAATTCCTGCATTTAACAATTGCAAAGTCCATTTGTCCATATCCATCTTGGTGCGATTCATATATTTAGGACTGAGGTTATCATGTTTTTCTTGGCCGTAGTATACTTCATGCACCACTTCAACATCGCCTTTTTGCCAAAAAACTCTTAAATCCTTTATGTCAGTTTTCTGAGAGTTTGGAAAATAGCAGGATAGGTATGCAGTGTGATTGAGAAATGACTTCACCTGATGCACACTGGCAGCAATACCTTAGACAAAGAGAGAGAAGAAATTAAGATTTCCATCAGCTATGAAAGAATGACAAAGTATTTGCACTCACAGAGGCAACACTTAACGACAGTAGCAGTAAAAAACACCAGCATTTAGACTTAAAATTCTCCCACTAGGTATGCCAGGACACATAGTTCTTCAAACTGACTCACTTAGTCTTATTGAGTTCAGCTCATAAAACTGTTTCTTATTTTTCTGCCTACCACAGAGGTTGTGAGTGCCTGTATTATAGAAACTTCTGTGCAGGCAACAAGTCCAAACCATTCTTGTATCCTGAGTGTAATGAGATTCTGCCACAAAGGAGACAGTTGCACAATTTATTTTTAAAAAGTTGAGTTCATTCTCCTAATAAAACAACACAGCATTGCAGTTTTGAAGAAAATGTGAAGTGCACACTGTGAGGTAAATGTTGGTATCTTGGGAATACATGACTAGAAGGTCAGAAACAGGTGTATACTTTCAGTCTCACTGAAGAATTAACCTAAAGTTTAATGACAAGTTAAATGTCAGATTTAACTGTTCTGTAATTAATCTAGAGTTTAATGACAGATTAAATGTCAAATTTAACTGTTCTGTTGCTGATCTTGTTAACAGAAATAGTCAATAAAGACAATTATGCCTTCGTGCAAAGACAGCATGAACTGTATTACACAAGGGATGATTTTTTTCCTGCTTTCATCACTGGATGTAGCCATTATTATGGGTGGTGACAGGCCAGGAAAACAGGCTTTTCTTGGAATGAGAAATGCAGTTCTCTGTCCCAGAAGATACAAACACCTCTGCTGTGTTCAAAAGGAGAAGATTTACAGTCTCTCTCCTGGTGCTTCTGACTGCTCCTTCAGAGCACCAGACTGCAAAATGATCTCCACAGCTGTCTAAAACTCCAGTTGTCCCATATCAAACTGTCAGTGTTCAGTTTAATACTGTTCTCCTCTATGATATACAGAGGTGACATACACACATTTTAAATATAGATTTAAATTGAGAATTTAAGAGCAACATAAAATAAGTGTAATGTAAAGATATAAAGTTGAAAAGAGGAAGTACTTACTATATGTTTTATAGAGTCCCTGCACATGATTTAAAAACATGTCAGGTAGGCTATATGACCTTGATTGTGCAACAGAAGTGATTAATTACTACTAAGGAATGAGCTTCTTTGTGGGTGAGAAAGTATCACATAGCAGGACAGAAATAATAAAAACAGTTTTTACAATTAAAAATGCACATTTTACCTGGGAGAAGTATCATAGCATAAAAGAAGAATATGCAGGCCTCCATGACACTGCAAGAAGGAAGAATGAAATAAATCTGTTAGAGGTTGAAAACACTCCAGTACCTTCTCCAGTACTCCCAGAGAAATGGTAAAACAAGAAGTTGTTTTAGCAAGGGAGAGACTATTGAGAAAGTTAACGTCACCTTTTCCCATGGACTGGTGCAAGGATTTCTGTGTGCTTCACAGCCTTTAGCAACAAGAAACATGCCATGATGGATCTCTGGTTTACAAAGAAGGTGATGTGGCGCAAGATTGCTTCAGACAGGGTATGCCATGGGAGGAACACAGAGACCCTGGGGTGCCAAGGACGGGACAAGTCCCCAAAACGCATGCTGCAGAGGAAAGAGGAATGGGGAGCATGCTTGGCCTTGGCACCGTGGGGAAGAAGATGGGGAATTGAAAGTAGAGGGGGAGGAGAGGGTGACACAGAAGGAGGAGGTGGAGGAGATGGTGTGATGATGTCAGCTGCCAGAAGCAATGAAGTGTGTGACCTTCTGTTTTGTAACAGGAACATATCCTTCACGGCAGTAAAAGATAACTGAGAGAAATCCTGTATGGTTTCAAGAGTTGACGCTAAACAGCACACAAGTCATGGTCAAGAAAAACTGGTATCTGCTCAGAAAAAAGTAAAAAAACCCTATGACTCATCTCATAAGCAAAATAGTTCTATGGCTGCTTGGGTTTGCATGCTATGAGGGCCTATAATCCTGGTAAACAGCCAAATGTCACTCCCATGAACCAGTGAGAGAACAGCACCTGCACCTGACTGGTCTGTGGTTGCTGGTTTGTGTTTTAGCAGTACCTTTGTGCTTTTCCTGTGCCTTTTCCATATATTTGGGAGAAGCCTCCGCACCACTCCTGACAAGGTCCTTCACTCTCCTCCTTTAAACAGCTCCAGAGAATCCTCTTTTGCTGGAGCAGATGTAAAAACTCTTCAGCTCTCATACTACAAAACAGTGAGAATGCTGTCTGCTGTCTTGACTGGTAGTACAGCTCCCAGATGGTTTCCCATTTTTTGTCATGTTTTATTTTAAGCTGGTGCACTTTGGTCTTTACCTTCACCTCAGACCTCTGGGAGCAAGAGTCTCTTCTTCTGTTTAATACAGAATTCCCCTCAGTCCACTGACATGCTTTTTGCATGTGCACTGTAACATACAGAACTGTGAATGATATTTTTTTCCAGACGAGATGAATCCTGCTTATTCTTAGGAAAAGGCAGGAAGAAGCCCAAATGTCTCAGAGGATACAGATAATTTTCTCTTTGATTTACTTGCCATAGCAGTAGAGTAGGGAGGGCTTGTGCAGAATCCATTCTTGAAGACAGAGGTCATTCTCTTTCTGCTCTAGCCAACCTACTACATGGTGACCTTTTATCAAGGTTTTTTCCCTAGGCTGGGCTCCTCTGAATTAAAACACACAACTGTTTGCCTAAATAAAATTGCCTGTGCCAAGCCACTGAAAACTACAGAAACTCATTCTCAGCAGTATTATTTCCCTGCTGTGAATCAGAATTTTTGCTTCAGTTAAGTAAAAAAGAAAAGGATAGCCCTGTTTTTTTTTTTGATCCAGTGTGGGTATGTAAGAGGAGAAATGAGAACAAGTTAGCAACTGGAAACATAAGTGAAGTAGAGAGAGTGTACTCCTGTAGCTAGGCATGTTTTGCAATGACTGTCTCACAGCAGCAAAGACCAAAACCGGAATTGAAAGTAAGAGTGAGAGAGAGAAATAAAACCTGGGCAAAAATACCAGATAACACTCCTTGCCTTTTGTAATGGGTTGGATTTGGAGCTGTGAGGACAGTCTCCAAGATCCTACATGGTTTCCTGGCTGCTGTCTTCCAGGAGAAGGTGTGTTGCTGTGGATGGCTGGATGAAGAATGATCCTGTGAGTCTGCAGAGGGAGGCCACTGAGCATGAGAAGCTGCTTCCGTTACGTGAGCTGCTTTATAGAGAGTTGCTGAATCATGAATCGGGCCAATAAAACTTAAGTGCTGCAAGCAGCTTCTCTTCCCCCTTTTTCACAAAATACTTTTAACCAGCAAATGCAAATCCTTGGAGACAGTGTCCAGAAGACCGAGAGGAGTAAAGAGAATTACACAGTCTCTGTGTTGGCTACTTACACCAGTCCTTGGGTGTATTCAATACACATTCTGTGCTCAGTTCTCCTTTATATCTGCAGGCCACTGAAAGTCTGGTTATGTCCCAGAGTGGTTTAGCAGTCAAAAGGGACTAAGTAAAAGAGGAAAGATAAATTTTGCTTCAGGGTATGGCCCACTGCTGGCAAATGGTGCAGATCAAACTGTCCTCTTTGTGGCCATGGCCATGGCCAATGCTCCACTTCAGAGCATTGTGGGTCTGTGTACAGATGTGCAGTTTTTCTGTTCACATGCTGGCTACATTTAGCTGTGGAAGTGACACTTCTTCATTATGCACAGAATCACACAATTACAGAATCACAGAATGTTAGAGA
>NW_010125569.1:0-10682 GCF_000699245.1 Pterocles gutturalis | reverse complement strand
CGCCAGCCAGGTTTACTACTCAGAGCTGCAGCGATTTGCTCTTACAGCGTTATCCTTTGACCAGAAGCTGGTTTAATTCCCCGTTCTAAACATAAATTCACATCTGGTTCCTCATCATCAGCTACAACCATGGAGGAGTGCAATCAAATAGCAAAAAACCCCACAATTAATCCTATTGCAATTACTGGTAAAATTCAGTCAAAACCATTTCAGTTACATGTACACTCAACTTCTCCCTTTAACAAAATTAAAAAGTCAGCAGTTTACTGCTCTCGTATTTATTATTGACTCTGATAAATGTACATAATTGAAAGTGGTATAAAAATCAGCATTTGTATTTAAAAAAAAAATTAAATTTCTGTGTCTCCTGCCCAGCCTCCCCGTTTACCGCCCGCTCAGTCCCTCCCGACCAGGTGCGTCTCCTGGGGCCTGTCGATGCGGAAGAGCAGCTCTGCGGGCAGGAGGTACCCCAGGTACTGCACGCTCTCGGGGCTGGTGTCGTGGTGGTAGTGCCCTCCTTCCCCGTGGTGGCTGAAGCAGTGGGTGTGCTCCACGCGCAGATCAAAGCCCTGTCACCAGAGAAAGGCCTGTCAACACCCACTCATGGGAACAGTAAAAGTGCTGAGAGAGTCTCCGCTTTATACCGCCTATTTCCACGGATCTCTCCAACCGTCAGGCAGTGAAAACTTGCAAGATGCTTGTGAAACTAATAAAGACAAAAGATGAGGAGTGGTACAAGACCTTACCATAGGACATCAAAGAGAAAATAATTTTAAAACCCTGACAGCCCCCAACTTTTGGTGTCAATCTCCTAGAGTTTTCCTTTTTCCTTCCTTCCTTCCATTGGGATTCAATAAAGCAGTCACACCAAGGAACCCCTACTGGAAACCAGAACTCCTTTGTACTGAACGCCACAGCCCATGTGATGAAGGGACAATCTCTACTTCAATTCTGAGAGCCAGCTTAAATGAAAATAGAAAGAACAGCAAATAAAATAACAACTATCATACCAAACTGTGAGATCACCCCCACCAGTTTTAAATATCATAAAACCATAGAATGGTTTGGATTGGAAGGGACTTAAAGATCATCTAGTTCCCACCCCCTGCCATGGGCAGGGACACCTCCCAATAGCCCAGGTTGCTCAAAGCCTCATCCAGCCTGGCCTTGACCACCTCCAGGGATGGGGCATCCACAGCTTCTCTGGGCAACCTCTTCCAGTGCCTCACCACCCTTAGCCTAACATTTTTTTTTCCTTATGTCCAATCTATATCTACCCTCTTTCAGTTTAAAGCCCTTGCCCCTTCTCCTGTCACTACAGGCCCTGGTAAAAAGTCTCTCTTCATCTTTCTTATAAGCCCCCTTTAGGTACTGAAAGGCCGCAATAAGGTCTCCCCAGAGCCTTCTCCAGGCTGAACCACCCCAATTCTCTCAGCCTGTCTTCATAGGAGAGGTCCTTATGGCCCATCTCTGGACCCACCCCAACAGGTCCATGTGTTTTTGGGACCCCAGAGTTGGATGTGCCCCTCCCTCGACGAGCTGGCCACGCCTCTTTTGATGCAGCCCAGGATACAATTGGTTTTCCGGGCTGCAAGAGGATACTAATGAGTAATGCTATGGCATTTGAATGCCATCTTCTACTGTTGTCTCTGTAGTGACCCTCAAACTTTTCCAAAACCATAGGCTTGGCTGAGTGCTGTTGAGCTTGCAGTGGATACAGACAGGAGTAACCCAGCTCCATCCACTACACAAGTTGCATTGGTTCTGAATGGAGCAGCTGTTGATGGCTGTCTTCAAAGTACTCATCAGTTGATTCTGGGAAGATGCACACAATTTAGCCTTAGGACAAAGGCTGCTACATGAAGACATAATAAAGTCACAACATTGAACATATTCAAGCCTACAGCATGTCTCATTTAACTCTGGAAAAAAAAATATTTTTTATTACTTATGACTGCATTGTTACTTATAAAATAGTAATTTTCACGGCTGGTTTCCTGGTTACTTTTAAATAAATAGTCTTCCTAACAATGAACATTTTAATGGCTTTTGAAACCAGATTGTTTTTTATCCTGAATTCTTTGCTGTTGAATTTAGTGCTTGTGAAAGATGCTAGATAACCTTCTAGCATGAGGCTTTGCAGACTTTAATTTTCATCGGCAACTATGAGACACATGCTTCACATATTTTGACACAGCACCAGCAGAAACAGTTCTTATGAAAGTGAACTACATGACCACATGGCTGAACAAGCTTCCACACTCTTGACATTTCTCCTGGTGCGGCCAGCAGTGAATGCAAACTATGCTGCTGGGTTTGGGATGCAAACACTTGCACAGTTGCAATTGGAACTGAACCATGAAGTTCTATCCACTATAAACAGCCGCTAGGTTTCAAAACAGATTGACCTAGTCTCAATTCAAAACAGTGACAGAAATGAGAAGCTTCTATTTCATTACACTGCCTCTGGAAGAGTTTAACACAACGTATACACACTCCTGTTCTTAAAAGGAAAATCACATCCAAGACAAAATTCATTACAAGTCTCAGTTTACACTTAGAAATCAGAAAGAGACTCACTGGATCTCTGGAAACTATTACTGGCTGACAAATCAGTGGAGCCTTCATTTCAAAGAATTTCAGCCAGTTATTCACATCCTCATCGGTATTCAGAGGACAGGCAGAAAATTCTGGAGGCTACAGCAAAAGTTAAAGCTTTATTAGTGAAAGGAAGACACTTGTATCAAGATACTTTTTTTTCTAGCAACTTTCTTTCACTTTTCCCCTCCCCACTGTTCTGTTCACATTCCTTCTTGCCTAAAAGAAGCTCACCAGTGCCCATTACTGTGTTTCTGCCAGAAAAAGAAGTGAACAGAATATTGCTTCTTTCATTGCACAGGTAGTGGGAGAACTGCTGAAGTGAGGATTCTTCTCCTGGTATACTTTAGAAGCTCAGTTATTTTTAAAGTCTATTGCTTCTTGTAAGTATCATCTCAGTTCATGCATTTCACTTCAATTCACTTTACAATAGTTCTACAGTTCTTTAGCTGCCCACGGATTTCAAAAGAAAAGAGGATGGTACTAAGGCCAAGTAATACAGCAGCACTAGTTGTGTAATATCAGTTTTGTAATGTCAGCTCCTTACTTTAAAATACCGCTTATCCTAACAATTTATGCATGCATTTAAAAATACAGAACAAAGTCAAGGCACTAAGATGTTACACCCTGATTTATACTTGTGTTTTCAGAAAGATGAAGAAAGTTATATATTGAGAACAACTTACCATTATGTGAATCTTTGCTTTCCCTTTTTGAATGATAAATGTACCGCCCATCCCAACTGGCTTTTCTCCATAGTGTTTCTCTAAAATTTGTCTCAGACAAGACACAAAGTTAAGTTCCCCAGTTCTTCCATTGGCTTTCACTTCAAGGACCTGGAGAATAAAGTTAATTTGACACTGCTGTCTCCTGCTGCAACAGTCTGCAAAGGTTTGTGAAAGCTGCTCTGAAATTCCCCTAAGCTTATAACCCAAGATTACTTTTTGAAAATGTGAGCTTCCCTGCAAGTGCTGCTCCACTTGCATCCTTCCAGAACCTGACCAACTCTCCTGATTTTCTGTTCAATGCTAGCTTTGCCTGTGAAGGGTCCTGGCCAGCAAGTCGTCTACTCGCACATGAGACAATGATATAAGCAACCCCTTTCTGTCCACCAGCTGGCTTCCACTCTGTTACAAAGAAACTCTTGGAGACAGAAGACCGCTCAGTTTCCATACAGTAGTCAGGTTTTGACCGCTCTGACAACACTGCTTTGTGCTAGCTGTGTTGGGGGAAGCACTTCTACATAAACTAGACAAGTGCCCAGATCTGGTTTACACAAGTATATTGTACAATCATTACATTAAATCATTGCGAGTTTGGACTGCATTTGGATGGATAATTTATAATGGTTTTAGTAAACTAATACTTATCCCTCAAAAATTCAATTGTCTCTCTACCTCCACTAATTCTTCCCCTCATTTACCACCATCAGTTCCTTATGTTTGGATATTTCTTTAATGGAATTACTACTTTACTATTATCACAGTAAACTGATAGGATAACATTCAGCCACAAAGCTCTACAAGCAAAGTCACCTTTGATCCAAGTACATACCTTACCAGGTTGGCCCTCGCTGGCATAAAGGTTGGCCAACAGCCCAAACTCACAGTCAGTATATTTACTGCTGTACTTCTCAAGCAGGCACCCTTTGTCTGCAGGATTTATCTGAGCAATGTAACTCCCATTTACAGCAGGCTTTTTTTCACTCTTAGTTTGAACAATAGGGATAAGCTGAGAATAGGAACATGTAACAATGGTCAAGTAAGTCAATAAGAACAGGTAAGAGTCAGTCAAATGAACTCACATAAATCCAATTTAAGCTTTGGACCATGATCCCAAGAAATAAGCCCCTTCGTCACACAGCTCTGTCTCTCAGGATGAGGTCTGTACCGGTAAGAAAAATGCACTAATACTGTAATGTAATTGAAAACTCCAGAAAAGTTTTACTTTTTCTGGACAGTTAAATTTAATGTTACTTGAACATGAATGCTAGTGTTAAAAAAAAAACCAAAAAAACAAACCCCCCCCAAAAAGAAAAAAAAACCAAACCCAAAAAACCATTGAGATCTGAGGCTTGCATGCAAGTACTGGAATTCTATATAATACTTTCTCAGTGTACAGTAACAACCATTACTATAGTGGCCCAAATTTAATGCTGAGAAGGACTATCTCATCTGCCAATAAATGCATCAAAAGGAGATGGCAAGACCAGAGGTTTCTGCTTAAAAAGACTCAGACTAACCAAAACCTTCACAGGCAGTAGTTTTTGTCTTCTGCCTCTCCTGCAGGTGATCATTTTGTACATGGCATCTTTAACATTTACAATAGTAAACCAAGCCGTCCAAGCGGGCAACAGACAGGGAGTATTTCAAAGGCATTTACCAGTAACTTTGACAAGCATTTCTAAATCTTGTTATTAAAAACTCTGGTCCGCTCTTTGTCAATCAGTTTCAAAAAAATCATGTTTCTTGCACACTTCAAAGCAATCACATGCTTCCTGGAGAAATACAAGTTAAAAATTAATCTTTATTATCTCAATACTATGCACCTCACTGGATGACCCTCATCTGAATTCCTTCTAATGTGCTTTTGGCATGAATGGTATTTATTAAATGTTTTGTTGTACACTGGAAATAGCCAGCATGACAGTGCTCTATTATGATATTTCCATGAATTCATTGAGAACCATCACACTTATTTACTGACCTCAGCATTTACACCAAGAATCTTAGATGAAGCAGCTCCAGCTCCAAGAATGAAAGCTCCAGGCAGTTCTATGTCTTTTGCAACTGTATTTAGATCGTAAACCTGCAAAAGAGAAACAATCCTTTGATTTTGGTGTGGTGCTCTGATTCGGAATTGTCATTCTGTCCACTCTAACCTCTGGATGCATTTAATTCACAATTCCCTCATTAGTATTTTGGATAATTAGGTTGAACACAGTTTGTGAACAATACAACATTTGTTAGTAACAAACTGGGTACATGTCCATTTCTTTCCTGAAAGGCAGTCTACCTGCCTCTTACCCAAAAACTGAATTATTGTTCTTATTGAAGTTTATATTTGTGTGAAATAAAAAATGGAAGGGAATATCAAGACAGGTAGGGTGAGGTGTCAGAAAGGAGGCATGATATTCTTGGAAAAGGACAGTAATGTGAATCCAGTGTTGGCCTGAAAATGCAAATACAGCCGGTTCTTACAAAGAAGCGTGGTTGTGACTTGAAATCACAAGCATGCAGCAAGCCATAAATAAGCATACAGACAAGCCCCTTGTTTAGTAGCTCCTTCCACGGCTCCTGTCACAGATGGTATGTTTACAAATCTGTCTTGTAATTGAGGGCAGAAGAAGATGAACCATCAACCATGATATGCTATTTTTGCTACGTGTAAAATTTCCTCACATAGTCTATGTTCAACACACATCAAAATCAATCTCGTAAAACACTGAAAAGTAAGTGTCTTTCACAAGTGGAATCTTATATTATCCGTTAGTTCTCAGTTTTGTTTATATTTCAACAAGATATCGCTTTTCTTTTGACAAATGTATTAAACCCCACAGCTGCAGGAAAAACTCACTTTTTCTTTCTGTACAACAGGTATGAGGTAAGGAACACCTCCCACATCTGCTATTCTAGGCTTTCCACAGATTCCTGGAAGAATACAGCCAGTTAGCTTGGTAAAATATTTTTTCCTAATAATCTTAAAAGAGCATGCAGTCTAACACACCAAAGAATTGCCTCCTCGAACTTCTGAAACCCTTTGAGAACACTGTGTCCCTAGCATGCTTAGAGAAAGTGTTACACTACTAAGAAGTGCATGGACAATAAGCCCTAAAATGATTCACAGTGGGATTTAATGCTAGGCAATCCATTGTAAAATTGACATTCCCTAAGCACAAAAAAAAAATATTACAAGGGTCAACAAATGCCCTTTGCCAGTTCTCCAGTAAGATGTCCTCACCACACAGTGGAAACACCCACTGGGGCTCCACTTGCAAAATTTCAGCACAGCTGGATGCCCAAGTCTCGGGACAATTAATCCCCACTTATTTGGACATGTATTTTAAGAAGGTGTTTCTTTCACTCCATTGATGACAGAGGGAACTTAGATGAGTAGCACATATGACATGTCTGTCTTCCAGACAGTTAATGTCAAAGACAATGAATCCCATGCAGGAAACGACAGTTTCACTTCACTGACATACACGAATGACAGGAATTTACAAATGAATGCAAGCGCAACTCCTTAGGTTCAGATAGTGACTGGCATGGATCTAAAAAATTCCTCCACCTTCCAGATAACTTAATTTCAAAACCTTTCCAGTACACTAAATAAAGCTTATGAAATAAGTGAGTATTGCAATCATAGGTTAAGAAAAAAAATTATGAAAAATACCCTTGTTCATACATCAAATAGGAAGCAATTCCATAAATAAAATGTAGCTCTCCTCTCATGCACATTCTTTACCTGAAAAACATGTTAAGCTCTCCCAACATCTTTAGAAGACCAACACCAAGCTGGATCAGGTAGAAAAAGCTGATCAGGAATGCTAGGTTACCTTTAGCAGGAAAGTTGAAGGGTTCCTGTGTCAGATCAGGACAGTCTACAACTGAGACTTGAGCATCAGCAAAATTTTCTTTAAGCCCTTTCTGCAAAACTATAATAAAGAATAATGTCAAAATTATTGACAATGAAAAATTACCAAGAGTTTGACAAGTTACTAACACCAATAAATATACCTGTTTAGGCTTTATTTCAGCAAGATACATTGAAGAACTTATGCTTACCCTAAGTAACTCAATTTATTTAAATGCTACTGCCGGTAGGCACTTGTTTCCTGAGTCAGAGCTTCAGAGAAGAGCAAAAGCTTGTTCAGATAATTGTTAGCTACCACATTAATTCATTTTAAGAATTTTAAAAAGCTTTTAACTGAAATACAATAACTGACTGCTCCTAGTAGCACCAGGAAAAGCACAATGTGAAATAACATGGGTAAACTTAAATTCAGCAGTGGTTTTGCTTCACAAGAGCAGACAATTATGATCATGGTCAAATATCACGTGAGAGCAAAAGAGGAAGGAAGTTTTAGCTGAAGTGAAAATCAGTTCTTTAAATATATTAACTAGACTGCTTGCAATATCTTGATTATAATCTCAAACTGTCTCTGCTGTCTGGAAGCTTGTGCTGTCAGAGGATATTGCCTGTCATGTTTACGTTCATGTGGAGATTTTCTGGCAAGTGCCACTGTCAATACAAGATAGATATTGAATGGTGCTGATGGTAATGAACAGCCCCAAATCTAAACTTTGGGGGTTGCTTCATATCAATGTTTTTAGGCTCAGAACCTGCAGTCACTCAAACAACAGGAGGGTTCTGGCTTAGACAAGTGCACTGTTTGAAAACAACTTACAAACCTTAATTGAGTGTGGGCTTGCCTTCACACACACTGCTTCAAATACTGTGTTAAAAGGTCGAAGTTCTTTCATGCCTGGGAGTCTCCTTTGACAGATGTCTCAAACTAAGCAACAGAAAATCCAGTCTGTGTTCTCAAATCAGGCAGTTCCTTATCACTCAGACTTTCCTGTGCCTTTGTTTCCTCCAATCAGGATTTCAGTCGTACCTTACTTCTCAGGAGCAGATTTACCAAGCTGTTGACCATAGGGATCAGTAGAAGGTACTTGGCAGGTTTCTAAATACATCTCAGTGCCTTCTGGTAAGTGGAAAAGGACAATAAAAGGGTACTTCCCAAATTATACTCAAGAGCTGAACAGCAACAAAATTCACAGCTTACAGGAGGTCCTCATGACAGATGGGGGGGGAAAAAAAAAAAGGAAAGTTGTTCATTGTGACTAATTTTTTCTGCTATGGTTTTAAGCTGTTCTACTGCAAGTTCATGCTTTTCTCTGCAGAGCCCACAGGTCTACAGCAGCCCAGGCCTATTGCCCCAGCCTGACAGCGACTGGGTGAGAAAGGCACTGAGAACCACCCGGGGTGCTCCTGGGACCACACTTTCTCAAAGCACAGAAATGTCAAACTGACACACACTTGGGAGAGTGGCAGACTGAACCTGAAGACCTCTCTGAGAGAAAAAACCTTTAGTACCTCTACTGCAGGAGACAGACTGACAGAAGGAATAATGCTGTTCTACTAGGGCAAGGAAAGAAGCTCATGAGCAAGTGGTTGCACCAAGTCACCTCCAGAGGTCCCTTCCAACCTCAACCATTCTGTTATTCTGAGCACATTTTGCAAAGACTTTGTAAAGAAACAAACTAAATGAACTGTTTTCCTGCAGCCTGGTTCCACGGCAATCATAAAAAAATGAGCCAGCTAGGTTCAAGCAGGACGACTTGCATGCTATACTGCATCTTGTCAGCTGTGTTTTGAGTAGTCCTGAAAAGGAAAGAAATACTGGAGGGTAGAGGAGGACAGAGGATCCCATATGTGTAAATAGGTTTGGTCTGTAATTGTCGCACTTTCACAACCCATGCACAAATTTGCAAATGCAGCAGGCAGTTTTAAAGGGTCTGAGAGCCTGTTTGTGTGCTTAAATATCATTGGGGTTTAATGGAGGAGTCATTCATTGTTTGCTTTAAGGAAATAATAGCATATAGAAAAATAGAGCTTTTCTTTACATCTCAGTGTGCTAAGAGCAGGAACATTCTGCATGTATTAGCTGTAGAAAGGTTTTGATAAAGAGTTTCGAGATAAGTTTGAAGAGTACATTATAAGTTTGTAAAAAGTTACATGCTGCATGCCTTACCCCCAGCAAGCTCCTCCAGACTTGGAACATGAAAAGCAAACTTTTCAACTTTGGCCATTTCCTAATTGGTGCTGATTTCTTCAGGTAAGAAATTACAATCTACCACACTGTAGGAGCAACTGATCTGTCAACAAGGATAATAGTTTAATGATTAAAACAGGCTGTTTTCAATATGTTAACTTATTTTTCAGTTTCACTCAAGAATACATAGACAACAGTAGAATTGTAGTTCTGCCATCAAAGGAAAGACTAACAGCTTCAATATTAATGTTAATTTTCTTGTGCGCGTTGGAAGATGTGTCTGTCAGCTCTGCAGCTGGCTCAGAGCATTACATATGCTAGTCCTCAAGCTTACAACTGGGTGTAGGCAAAACACATTGGCAAAACTGAAGGCAGTTCAAGAGACTGGTCAGGAGATTTATCTGTCCTTTGTAAGCCTGGAGTCATAATTTGTTTTTGAAATAAAACTGGGCTTTTCTAAGCACATTAGATGCCTCCTCAGGTCCTTCCTATGTTAATGTTTACTTTTCCAGCATTGGCTATGGTGGACTTTCAACCTCAACTGTGACACAGTCTCCAATTGATTCTGGGCATGTGTTTCCCCTTCCAGAGGGGAACAGGCTAGCAGCAAAACAGAAAACAGCAGCAGCAAGTTCTGCAGTATCAGGCTCAAGTACAGAGCCTGTAACAAAAAGTTTTGTTTGAACATAAGCTTAAGAACCCCTTTACAAATGAACTATATTTTGGTCAGCCTTCCAACAGCAAAGTCAGCTACTAGGGCAAACCTAGGCAGGTGAGAGATGAGTCAGGGTGGGTGGAAAAAAGAAATATAAGGGAAAACTTGAAGACGGAAGAGAAACTTAGCAGTGACACCAAGAAGAGGAAAAACATCTACAGATGTGTCTGCAGAGATTGTATGCCTCAACTGGGGCAACACGAGGAGATTCCATAGGTGGCAGAAAGGCTGCGGGGACAGCAGAGGCATCTGCTCGAGCAGTTAGGATTTGGGGAAGGCGGGATCAGGCAGGGAAAGGGCAGGCGGGCCAGGCGAGACTGGGAGCGCATCCAGCCAGGCAAAGGCAGCGAAGAGCGCTGGAGCGAGGCTGCACTCGAGCGGACATTGCGTTTGGCAGGGCTGCGAGAGGAAAGAAAGGATTTATTCAGGCTGGAGCCACCAGATCGGGGGAGGCTGGGCAGCAGAGGGAAGCAGAGGCAGGGCAGCAGTAACGAGTCCGAACGGTGCAACAAGCCGCTCTCCAGTCTCACACCGAGCGGGAACCGCGCCCTGAGGGGGAGCCCGGACCCTCCGGCTAGAGGCGGGGAG
>NW_010125568.1:24559-41793 GCF_000699245.1 Pterocles gutturalis | reverse complement strand
CACTTTCTGCTTCATGGGAACTCAGCATTCTCCTCTGAGAGTAGTTCTCCAGTATCTGGTCCATTTGTCCCAGAGTAATAGGTGAGCTAGGGATGTCCTTCCCCTCCGCCCCTGCCTTGTTGATTGCCTCTAGTTAACTGTCCATTAAGACCAAATTTGATTTTGTTTCAGTGATGGAAGGACCGAAACTGAAGAGAGTTTTGTATCATCTCCACGTCAACTGGATTTGGGGGCACGATAAGTGTTTGCTCCAAGTTCTGTGAGGTACAAAACTGGCTACATGGCCAAGAAAGCTGCAGGCAATGTGGGCAGAATACAGACAACTTGTATCCCCCATTCATCCCAGAGGAAGACTGACCATTCCTGGCTTTGCTGTAATGGAGCTACAGAGCTACTATCAGGAGTTTGGGACCTGGGTGCTCTGCAGGCAGTATGCTTTTGATATGGAATATGCTGACCACAGTATGCTGCCCACACATATGGTTCCAATGCAACAAAATGGTTTGAAACAGCTTATTGGTGAATGCTGATGGTGCTTTACAGCCCGTAGGCTCAGTTCTGACCTCGGAGATGCCAGCGTGACTCCTCCAAATCAGTAAGATGTGCTGTCTGCCTTGTGTCCTTTTCAGGGCTACCACACATTATTTCATGAGTGCTCATCTGAGATAAACAAAGATTGCTAAATAAAAAAGTAGGTGTATCATTTTGAAGTTTGACTCGTGAAGCTGGTAATGTTAATAGAGCTGGTGTTAAGGATGCTTATACTGAAGTTTCAGAGCTAACACCCAAGTATTAGCTCTACTGTCTCTCAGCAGGGAGACAGACCTGACCACTCTTCAAAAGATTTTCAGCATGTGCAAAAGAGTGAAGATATAGGTCCAGTTTCTTGTTCTTAGTATAGTTCTGAGCATAGTCTTTAACCTCGTCTTTCCTGCTTGGACACCTTGCTCAGTGCAGAGCTACCACATTTGCCCAGTTAGAACAAGAGTTGTGCCAGTCTCCAGGGATGCTGGAGACTTCAGGTTTTGCCACCTGAGCTCTCAACTGGCTCAGTAAGCCAGGTTTTACCCTATGATTTTGGAACAGGGGATGTATATTGTCACTAATGCTTCAGCCCTTTGTTTGCATTGAAATCAGCCCAAATGAAAGATAACCAGCAGAAAAAAGGCCAGAAGTCCTTTAGTTTTATAAGAAACCCTAGAAATGCTGACACAGCAAGACACAGAGCACCTATTCAACCCTCCGCTACTCTGGATGGGGTATGGCACCAACAGTATCTTGAAACCTCTGTGGGTCCTTGACCCAAGAACTGGTTGTATCCTACTCTTTCTCATTGTACTAGGCCACTGTGAATTTCATTCTGCTACGTTTTCCCATCCCCTAGAGGCAGACTTGTCAAGAAACCTTTTGTCTGGCACAGTATTTTCAAATCCAAACTCTGATAATTATCTGTGGTTCTGCTGCCAACTTGAAAGGCGATTGATAGGCATTGAATCCACATTCCCTTCAGTACAAAAAATTAAGAGTAAGAAGAAGAGGCACTTCTGTGCCTGCTTCTCTCTCCAGCACTTGACACCAAATGCACATGTGAGGCTGACCGTCAAAGATAAATGAGTTCAATAGAAAAGAGCAGACACATACTTGGATCTTGGTGTAATACAGTACAAATCAGTAGAAAGTACAACACAAAGGCTTCGCATGGCAGACTCTGCTAATCAGAAGAGGTGAGTGTTTTAGCATATTTAAATGAGGACAGGGCATCCACTAATCAAACAACAGAATCCAGAGGTACCGAAAGAGCAAGGGAAATTTTGTTGCTTAAAACTTTTCAACATGGATGGAGAATTTTTGAAATATCATTAAATGTGATGATCTAGGTTTATAGGAAGATAATGAGGTAAGTAACAAATATGTCAAAACTAAACTATTAAACATTGTAATTATGCTAGATACAGATTAGTTGCTGAAAAAGTTTCCCATTACTGCACTGTAGCTGTCAGAAAAGTGTAGTAAAATGATGGGTTTTCTTTTAATTTGATTTATTTAGCAAAAGGTACTATGTGGTAACTTTCTAACAGTTTTCATGGGATGAATAAAAATTGCATCATGAGCCCAGTATGATTCTTCGATAGAAATTGGTGCAAAGTACACCTAAGTGATAAACCCTCATTTTTTACATGCAAGATTTTAAAAGATTTCACGCCATCTAAGTAGATAGTTTTAAAAGTATTACCTTTATATATTTGTCCTACAGTCTTCCTCCTTTCTTCTACTGTTTTTCAAATCAACTCCAGGTTGCTGTCACATTCATTGACATTTCTCCTCCACAGTAGCAATATTTTTTGTTAATCATCAGTCAGGAAGGAGAATTAGTTTTACATCAACGTTTTAAAGGCATATTTTCTTAAAACCTCCCAGGGAAAAAATTACCTTTTGCTGAGAATTATACAAAGTATACGTGCTTCCTAGGCCAATAGATCATTGCCATATGAGTATAACAAAGGTTACTTATCAGTCATGGGTTTTCTTTGGGAATATTGCCTTCACAGAAGCAGATCTCTAAGGAGATGAGCTTATTTTAAGCTGATATTCATTAGAAAGCTTGTAAGCCACTAGAGACATTCTGGATACAAAATAGGTTTTCTGGGTTATATTTTCTTTTGCAGGTAATAAGAGATAATGTTTGTAATCATGGCCAGAACCTTTGATTGATTGCTGTGATAGGTTATATTGTGTCACACTATATTCTGAGGTTTTTATCTTTATTTCTTTAAAGAAGTAGATTTAATGGATTTTAAGCACATGAGAGAATCAGACTGATAGCTTCAAGACTGGCGTCTTCCTCCATTTATGAAAATGATGCCTCCTTCTGGATACGCCCGGGATTTGCTGCAGTTACTTGTCAAGGGCTTGAGTTATCTGCTTTACAGACAGAATTTGTATTTTCATTGTCTTTAGTAGAAACTGGTTGAAGGCTGCATACCTCACCAAATTAAGAGGGGGTTAAGTATGATCTTTTGAAGGTAGGAGGGGGTATGTGTTTAATGTGTTATTGGATCTTTTGATGAAATATGTATCTTCCTCAAGGTACAAACAGTTGAAGAAAAAACTAAGTATTGGACAGAAGAAAGAGATGACTGCATGTATTAAACAGTAAGACCCTTCATGCTAAATACTGGATAAAGATGATAATTTAATTGGATTGAATACTTGAGTTCAGAAAAGAAACAGAGAAAGAAACAGGAGGATCTTTGTTAAGAGTAAAAAAAGTTATCAAAAAATTGGGAAATGGTTGTTTTAATAAAAAATAAAGAATCTAGAATGAAGAGTGCTCACATATACACATTAATTTCATCTGTGATAAAAATGGTACAATCAAATCTGAAAGGCAACTTGGGAAATATATCTTTTCAGCTGTATAAAAGAAAGCTTTTGTCTTATCACTTTTGACAGTATGGATGCAATGGGAAAAGAGCAGAATGGTATCTGCAGGGGCAATGCAGTAGAGTCAGGGATTGACTAAGGGGTAAATTCTGCTCTTTCTCCGTTATGTTTTGGGTGGCAGGATTTCACTGCCTGTACCCTGAATCCACAGTATTTTCAGGCAAGCAGAAAGGCTAGTGGCAAAATAAAGGGAGGTGTTATGCGTAACAGTGACAAAGCTCTGGAGATTTCTGTTGTATGCACAGACTGACAACACTTCTGGATCAGGGCAGGACCATTATGAAAAAAAAAAAAAAAAAAAGGAGCATAAACTGAACAGCTGCACGACCAAAGAGGGAATGTATTATTCCTCAGTGGCTTTGGATTACTGGCAACCACAGATATCTGACAAGGCTTTTCCCTTTTCTTTAATTTTCTTTTGTAGACAAGGAGGTGCCATTGATCAGGTAATGCCTGTGACTTGAGCACTGCTATCAACAGAAAAAAAACACAGGTCTGATATCTCAGGTCTCCAGCTCAATTATCCTGGCCTTGCTACAATCTCCCTCTGAAGGTCTCAGAAGCCATTTTCCCTCTCGTTTCCTTGGTTTGCCTTTTGCCAGTCTTAGAAGACAGTTGTGTGTTCATACAGCTCCCACTAAGATGGCATCTTGGTGGGAAATGCCAGAAAGAGCACTAGGCAATGAATTTTCCCAGGAACTATGTATTCTAAGGAAAGGAAAAAAGCACTGTGAAGTTATTCTATGCTTTTGTATTTTAAATAGGATACAAAACAGGTTGGGGTTTTTTTCCTTCACATCAGCAGTCACTTTCTGTAATATAATCATTCACCTCACCAATCCTCCAACAGGGATACGAGAGGTGAAAGCAAAAATCTTTGGTATTTTGAAGGGTTTTGCTTTGCTAGTTGATACAGCTTGTCCAGAAGAGTGGAGTATAACTGGTGGAGCTGACTATAAAAGATGAGAGAGTGAAGAACCTCAGGTAGGTTCTGTCGTGGTACAGAACAACCAAAAGTTGCTACATTTGCAATATAGTCATTCACATACACATGCATGACTTTCTTTTATTTCTTTGCCTCAACAGGTTTGTCTTAAACCTAGACCTCCATAAATACAAAGGCATATGGGTGTATGAGTGAAATGCAATTCCTTTGCTAAAAAGGTGTAAGCAAGATTCTGGTAGAAACTTGGTGAGATCCAGCAGTGTCTTGGTCCAACAATACCTCCAATTAGCTTTTCCTTGCACAAAACTGGAAATCTGGGGTTCCTGATAGAACTTCCTCCAATGTTACTGGCAGATATCCATTTACACAGTTACTCTCCTGTGACTTAACTGCAGAGAAACTTCTCCAACACTGCAGGATAACAGCTTTAATGAAATTGCCACTAGCATAAGAAAAATCTCTTCAGCAAGTTACTGCATATATTATGACCAGGTGACTCAAGGTGAGGTTTATCTGCAGCAGATTTACATTTAAATGAATTGAAGGATAAAACAAGAGGATGAAATGAATGGGAAAAGAGATTATTTTTCTCTAAATTGGGCATTCAAACATTGCATGGATTTGGAGACAATGTCCGAAGGCCACCCTTTGGAAATATTTTTTTAAATGCTGTCGTAACATTTCCTGTCAAAAGCAGTAAGACACAACAGTACCAAGAAAGAAGCATGAGAACACTGAGCCTGAGTGAGCATATCTTTAAAGATTTACTTAAAAACTCACTGATCTGTCTGTAATTAAATTAGACTCC
Source organism: Pterocles gutturalis (assembly GCF_000699245.1). Classification (NCBI taxonomy): domain Eukaryota; kingdom Metazoa; phylum Chordata; class Aves; order Pterocliformes; family Pteroclidae; genus Pterocles; species Pterocles gutturalis. The sequence goes on along the minus strand of NW_010125568.1, from coordinate 36,595 downwards.
AGCAGTGTAGGACCCTGTCTTTGGCACAGTGAAGTCAGTGGAAAAACTCAGGCAACCATCTGCATGTAACAATACCCTTTAAGCAGTCATCAAGATAAGCAGCCATTCCTACCATTCACTAAATCTGCAGAATTCGTAGAATATGTTCAGCATTGATTACCAAGTCCAGATCTTTCTCATTGCTATCTACAATACAGCGTAAAAGATGAGTGATTCATTTTCATGACACACTTCTTTTCGTCCACCTCCAGCCCAGAAACTCCAGTGATTTCACTATGTTCTTTAAGCACCTGCTCACTGAGCCCTGAATGATGCAATACAAGCATGCCATCAAGATGTATCTTAAAACACCATTTTCTCCCCCTCACAGTGGTGTTGTCATTTCTTTATGGAATATTTAAGGGGTGCATGTTGCTCTGACAGCATATTAAAGCAACATCTTCTTTGATGATGTAATGACTATTAACAGCTTAACATTCCCACAACCAGCTAGTAATGGGAAGGGTATGTTGGATTCTACTAGTTTTGAAGTGATGTCAGCCAAAGATTTGTAGGATCATAGTTTTCCTTAGCTTTTTAAGATCACTACATCTGGCATACTTTATATTTTATTCTACTCTGCTTTGGATTGTAGTTGTGCAGTGCTTTGCGACTTGCCTTGCAAGATCTATGCATTTTCACCTTGACTTGACCTTTGTCTTGACAACCTTGAACTGGGGTTCAAGGATTCGAGTTTCAAGCACAAGACCTGTTGTCATCCTTCATTAAAATATGAATTGCTTAAGTGCTTCATGACTAATACTGTGTAAAATTCTGCTCGCTGTGCATCTGATCTGTTTCCATTGCTGGAACATGGAAAGTTTATATGCTTACCACATATTTTAAAGCTTGTCAGTGATGTGTTGAGCTAACTTGCAATCTGGTTTTGTAAAGTTTTAATGCTTGAGTTCCAATCTGGAATTGATGTATTTTGTGGTTGAAATTGCTTAACTCTTTCATCCGTTGTGAATTCCACCATATTTAAAAAGGCTGTAATGATATCTAGTCTTAGAGAGAAGTGTGGAGCTTTGTTAATATTCGTGCAGCTCTTTGAAGAACATGACATAGGAAGCAGGCTCAGGAGGGAGTAACACTACACATTGCCAGACTTGTTGGTTTCATTTTGACTTTGAAGGCTGAAGCTAAATTCCACTTAGGCTTAAAAGATGCTGTATTTTGAAACATTCAAGCATTTCAGGTACTTACCAGACTGCTCACATGCTGATGAACAAGATGGGTAGAAAGTGATTGATTATTAGTCATTCAGATAAGCTTTTTGTTAGGAATGAAACAGCAGCTATTCCAAGCTTCCTTGAAACCTAGAATCTTTCACTAATACACAAAGTTTTACCACATGCAAAAAGGAAGATCTCAGAAATGGCAGGTGAGCTTTGGAAAGAGGCCAGCTTTCAAGAGTCTCTCAAATTTAGCATGTTTTCCACTGGACAATTTAGAAAAGTGGTATTTTGTTTGTCTTCTAGTATAATAAAGAGCTACTAGGTGGAGTGGGAATCCACAAAGCCTATTACTGGTGCACAAACAGATCTGTTTCTGCTCATATGTGGCTTTTGCACTGTTGATATCAAAAGTATTCAAGAGGTAGAACTCACTCCAGTCCTGTGCAGTATATTTTTAAAGGAACTTAAGGGTATAGGGAATAACAAAGTTGCCGTTATACCCTGTTCTTTTGTGACTTAAGGAACTCTAAAGCACTATATATTCCAAAACACCTCTAAAAAAAACCCAGCAAACCAAACCAACAAACCCTGAAGTACAGTGGATGCACAGTTCAGGAATATTGCTAATGTTAAAGCAGTTTTGATAAGAAATAGTTGATGTGTTACTGTACCTTTATGGATGTAAGGTTACAAGTCAGTTCAAGTTTGTAAGGGAAATTAATATCTTTGACTGGACAAGCTGATATAATATGACAATTTCTCTGAGTCATTTACAGCTGCAAAGTGAGTGGGAAAGCTATGTAGTTGTTGTAGCACCATGTGACTAGGAGTATGTCTGTGTTCGAGTGGCCTTGACTGAGAGCTACTGTCCTTGTCTTTCCTCTAGCAAATCTGCATCTGTGTCTTGTGACTAGTAGGTTAATTTAAGTTGCCCTCAGAGTTGACCGTTGCTGCTACAGCCTGCAAATGCACCCCCTCTCTGCTAGAAGAAATGGACAGGTGACAAGATTTAGGGCCAATGTTGTCTAAGATTTCATATATCAAGAGATTCAACCCTACCTCCTTAAAGTCTACCTGTCTACTAAACAGCTCTAAGAATAAATTATCAAACTGTGGGTCTATATGCCTGACAAGCGAATGACCTTGGTGTCAGGAGTGCTTTCCATCCGATGTACTTGCTGGTTCCACTGAAATAAGCACATGTTTAAATGTTGACTTTAATAGGTGTTGTACCTAACTAATTGCTCTTGAATAGTTTGAAAAATAGTAATGAATGCTTCCACGGTTTTATGGTTGGATTGAGAGACTTCACAGAGTGTGCACCTCCTTTGTATTACTGAAGTCTGGCCTATTAGCACTGAGAATTGCATTGGATATATCAGCCAGAGGAAAATCATATGAGAAAAACCTGGAAGAAAGGCATGCATAGATGAAGATGACCAATAATGCTAACATTTATTAAATTCTGTAAAAGTTGTTTGATAAAGAAAATCTAATTCTAGCTTAACAGCTTGATTGCTGACTGATAGAAATGCTTTTGTTCTGGTGAACAGATCAGGAGGAGCAGCTCTACAGCCAAAGCAGACAGATACTGCATTTGTTTCCTTCAGCTTGTAGTAGCTAATTAAAGATACTGTGGATCTTTTCCAGAGATGATCCGGTCAGATCCAGGCACCTGTAGTTTAATTGATTTCTTACTTTTGGACAACGGACAATGAGGAAAAAACCCATTACATTTCTGTTTGGGGGAAAAAAAAAACTCCAACAACATCCGCTTCAGTAAACTCTGCAATCCAGGCAATATCAGGAGGTACTTAAATGAGCAAGAGCTGTTCCAGAGTGCTAGGCAGAAAAATGCTGGTCAAGAGACAAGGAAAGTATAGGACCCCTTAACTTCTAGAAATGGGATAACTCCACTAACATCCTAGAGTACAAGGGATATGGATTTTTCTGTATCGCCTGGGTGGTAACAAAACAACCCTGTTGCTTACTTGCTGTTTCAGACTGAAGGTCAAATGTATTGAGGTCTTTCAGCTGGCAGGTGCATGTTTTTCCTAAATAGTTACAGCTGACAAATACCCCTCGTGTTCTACTGACTGTTACGGGTACATCATCATGTCCTGTTTAGTTCAATTTCAGTTAGGAAGATATGAACGCAGCAGGGATAAGAGAAGGGAGGAGGTTGGAGAGGAGATGGAAAAGTACAGAAGTAAGAATCAGATGTCAAACAGCTCGCCCATGGGATGGCTCTCTACTGTTTGGTGCATTTCTCTGGATGATGTGGTAGGTTCAGATTCTGTAGAGTTTAGGCTTTTATTTAAAGGGGAAAAACCTGAAATATTTCTGTTCTAGCAAGAAAGCGAGAAACCTTTAAATGTAAGCAGACATAGCCATCACTTTTCCTGAGTGAATACACCAGCTAAAACAACCCCTCAAAACACAAAAATCTCTCCATTCCCAGCTCAATAAACAGTGAACTCTAAAACCAGATGAAGCATGAGTTACTAGGACACCTCTGCATACGACAGGGGTAAATGGAGGGATAAAGAGGCAAGGACTGAAGATCAGAGACAGAAAATACCCTTGGAGAAGAAGTGAACTCTAAAAAGTCACAAAGAACAACAAATCTGAATGGACAGAGTGATAAATGACAGCTAAGCCAGTGGCTGGGGAGATGATGACTGGCAGCGCTAACCACAGCTCCCCGTGCTCCTTAGTGTTCATGACCTACAGAGCATGTGGCTGCTTGTCATGTCAGTCATTTCTCTTCCTTATGTCAGGAAGCTAAGCTATCATCTCTCACTGGGTAAAAGTCTAGCCCTCCCAAAAGTTAAAAGTATGGATAAGAGCATGCAGTCAAGTGAAGAGGTAAACCCACTGTGTGCCCTTGTGTTTTCTCTTTTCTTTCTGTCCCTATGGAAATTGTCAGGGATGGTAAAATTTTCCTCCTAGAAACTCCTTCCTCTGCCTATGGAAAGAAGGACCAGCACAGCAGCAACCCCTAACTCATGGCAAATTCAGGGCATGTTAAACAGTTTGATTGAGGTATGACCAGCAACAGCCTGGTAACTGAGGGGTTTTGGAGGAGGCAGCAGGGCCAGTCACTGTGTACTGTGCTCAAAGATGAGTGCAAATCATTTGTCAGGCAGCACCCTCAGTATGATTGCTATGCATCCTGCACACAGTTCTAAGTGTTGCAATTCAACATCTACTCGAAAGAGATCACATAGTTAAAACAAGTCGATGAACATTAGACTTTTTTATTAGCACTCTGTTTTGGAGCCATTAGTGTTCATGTGGGTCATATTTACAAACTTTTGCCCACACCCACCAAAGTTAGAAAATTACTAAGTAAAATGAAAGCTGAGATCTTAATTACATTATTCCAGGAGCTGAGGTTTCAATAAAAATTATGGATCTGGTGTGAATCGAGTATCTGTGAGTCCAGGGAGGAACAGATAATCCCTCTTCAGGCTTCAATTTGGAGCATTTTTGCCCCATGCTGCCTCACACTAACAGCTTTAGATGCTTGATCCAGCCCTAATCCTGATTGCTTTTCTCATGTTGACCTCTTGCACTAGCCCAGAATAGTAAGTTTATTGCATAAACAGCTTGCTTGGAAGCTTGATAATGTTACATTTGTGACTATTCCTTTATTGCCAACATTAGGCCTCAGAAACAAGGAGAAAGTCAAAGTCATCTCAGGAGCACTTTTCACTGTCAGGGTATCCTCTCAGTGGAGCAGGACCAGCATTGGACATTAGAGAAGGGAGGAGGCTTCTTAAACTGACCACCACCATGTTTAAAAATATCGTGTGTGTTCCTTCTGGAGGGTAATTTTTCCATTAAATATATTAGGGAAGGTCCAGATGTCGTACTCTGCTCGTCTTCCCGTTATATCTTCCCACTAGCAAGTAATATTATCTGTACAATTCCTACAGACCAAGACCTCTCCAACCAAAATCCTTTTCCCATCTGTAAGTAATGTTTTGCCCATCTTAAGGGAGAAAAAGAGCAGAAAAGCAAACCCAGCCACTGAGTTAATGCAAATGACCCCTTGTGCCTGCCAAGGAAACCAGAACTGAGCTGGACCTGAGCTGGCCTGTATGGAGGGCAGAAGCTGGATGTCAGGCGTAAATGGGTAAGGGAGGAAATGGGTGCAAATGCGTGTGACATATGGTTCCTTTTGCTCTTAGTCTAGTAGAAGTTTCTTAGTGGATATGAAGTCCTGTGCCTGGTTGTGTAAAGCCCATTAGCATATGTCTCTGCAGTGGGCTTCTGTGGCAGAGTTCCAGTAATTACTGTTCATTAGTATTCATTAGTACCAGGTCTTGCCTGATCTTGAGTTCATGTTGAATCAGCTCTGCTGTAACATTTTTGATATGGGCTGGATGTAGAGGTCAGCATGGAGGCATTAATTAGGCCTGGTAGTCAGAAGTTATTTTCATGGCTCTTCAGATAGGGTTTGCTTCAGATGCACCATGGCTTTTCTTTCTGAAGTGGAAAGCATATATGTAAAGTGGAGCAGTGGTGAGCCTGACACTCAACGGCTTGAGAATATAAAAACAGGAATTTAAAGAAAGCCCTAAACTTGCTCTCTGGAGTGACCTGCTGAAAAATCTGCAGGGGTTTCGGGGATTTTTCTTTACTGCTGCTGCCACTTAGGAATTGAAGATGCAAAATATGGATGATGGATGACAATGTGATTTGTATTTCTGATGGTTCATTCCCCTCTTGATCAGCTACTGCTGATAATAATGTAAACATGAGCTTTTAGGGTATACCCTCTGACCTCTAAAAAAAGAACATTGAACAACAAACCTACTTGTCTCTTACTGAAAACAAAAAGGGAAAAGAAGTCATGTTAGACTAGTTACTACATTAAGCAGACAAGTTCAAGGTACTCTTGGAACCCAGAGATACTTTTGAAGGCTACTAGAACTTTTCTGTGAGGAAGGGCTGAGTAAAATCTGAACATAGCTTGGTGTTTTTTTCTTGGACAGTTAAAGAAAGTGATAGTGTTTCAATTCTAATGACTAGCTGTAGAGAAAAGTACATTCTCTATGGAAAACTTAAACTATACCTTTATCTGAAAGCACAGCTCTATTTACCTTTTCTGTACTTCAACAATCTGGAAAATCATGATTCTCAACATGCAAATCCTTAATGCTAGTAGTAACCAGCCTCAGTAGAATGTTACTCACCTGAGAAAGAGAAGTACAAAGACTCATACACTGAAGCATCCAGCCAAGATATTTTCTGTCTCATAGCCAATGCCTCCTTTAGTAGAATTTGAATCTGCAAGGCAGAAATACAGTTGAGATCAGAGTAATTTACTTTTCAGTAGCACAGAGCATTGCCAGTACTTGGGGTTACCCCAAAGAAATCTGTGTGAAGGATGATGGGAAAAAAATATTTTTTTAGACTTTTTCATCATCAATATAAATACAAATTTTAAAAGGGAACAGGAAAAATTCTCCTAGTAAAGTAGATGCACAGATTGGGACTGCTCTCCTCATAAAACCTTGTCTTTCTGCACAACACCACTAATAGAGTTGTGTATGTAGATGCACTTCAAAGTACAAAGCACAAAGTCCTCTCCTGCTTGGAATAATCAACAGATTACAGATGATGACAAGACAAAGCCTCTAACCCTTCCTGGCTCCCTTTAAGGCAGGTGCTTTTATGTGTTTCTCTGTTCTTTTTCCATTTTGTGGATCTTGTGTAAACTGTTCAAAAGTGTGAAGCGAGGCTTTTCTTGACACAGTGTGCAGTTAGGTTGTCGAACTCCTGCTGTGGATGCTTAAATTTAAATAGTGACAAAACGAGTGGACACATTCCTGGAAGAAATGTCCAGAGATGTCTATTAAATATAAAGACACCATCTTTGGCTCAGGGGGTTGTTAAATGACAAATTGTTCGGGGCTGTCAGCAGTTTGGTGAAAGTATCACTCCCTGACTTGTTTCCATGCTCTTTGGCTGGCCAAAGATGGAGACAGGATACTGGGCAAATGGGCCTCTCATCTGACCCAGCATGGTCACTCTTATGTACCCATATTATGGCTCCTGAGAGATCATGTTGAGATCTTGATGGCAAAGCATTTCTGCATCATTTTCAAATTCAAAGAGGATCAAACAGATGCTATAATGCAGAAAGACCTTTTGTTTTAAATGAAAACAAGACAAAAGAGATAGATTAGGAAAGTGCAAAAGTAACACCTTATGTAGCAAAGATGTCTCTGTTAGTAGTATGGACTACAGACAAAGTCACTGCTCGTACCTGAAGCCTTTTGAAATATTGTATGATGTACACAGAAATAAAGATGAATGATTTTATAGCTTCAAGAGATCCAAGTACCTCCATGAACCTAGGCAGACCAAAGGTGTGTTTGGTAAAGGAGCTGCACAGATTTGCAGCCAGCAGTAGGAGAGGGAATGCAAAAACTAGCATCACATCCTGTTTGGGCTGGTTCCCCAGCCTAAAAAGTCTTGCACCCCCTGGGGTGACCTTTGGCACCAGCTGGTTTATAGCTCAGACACACATCTGCCTCCAGAGCCGAACACCTCTTGGGCCTCCCCTCACCCTCCACCAGAAAGTGCACACACTCCAGATCGCAGCTGAACTGATACTTTTCACTTACAAATGATTTAAAAGGAGAGACAATCCTCTTTTAGGGCTTCTGTGGGTGAGATTCTTTCAAAGTTATGCTAGCGCTCTTTTCAGATTAATGATGTAAACTTGTCAAACTTGTTTGCAATGCATTATGGAATACATAGATTAATGACCGCCCAATACAGTGTGATTCACAGGTACCCTTAATTAAGGATCAAACGGAAACTGGCCTCATAATGGATACACTTTGAGCCAGAACATTTAAAGTCAAGAAAGTCTGAACTGCAGGACCAATTTTGTAGGATGTTTTGCTAGGAGTTATGTGATTACGAGGCAACCTGGATGCTGCAAATGCAACCCCTTCCTCCCACAAGAAAAAATAAAATGCAGACTCCACTAAATAAGAAATAGCAAGTCCTTTCTGCCAATAAAACAGTAAAATTCTCTTTATCAGAGGATAAGAAAAAAATTAAGTTCAGTGGTGGTACATTCCATGTAGAGGGCTCCTTCTCTTTCTTGTCATGCTTGGCATCTTGTTTTAGGATCTCTCTTTGATGTTGTACTCCTGCTGCAAGAGAATTGTTTCCAGTTCAGGGAAAGAATGATGCGTCTTTAATAAACAAACCTGGGAACTAATACAAATCCATGTTGACAAATGCTTGTCAAGAAGAAAACCAAAGAAACAAAATCAATACATGGTCTTGCATTAAATCACATTGTTTGCAGATAGATATTTTGCAACTTCTTTTTTTTTTTTTATTTAGTAAATAGCTGTCCCTGATTAATTTAGGATAAACCAGAATTTGGCTTTATAACAACAAAAGTTTAAAAAAAAAGTTTAGAGCCAACCTTTTCAAGTATTCTGTCATTTTTAAGGAAAAAAACATTCCTCCCAGCCTTCCTTATTCTGACACCATTTTACTTTAGAAGATCTCAAAGTACAAGTGAATACATGACACTCGCAGTGTCTCCAGTGTACACATTTTACGTTTGATTTATGACATTACTATATAGGTGCACTTGACAGCTTTCAGATTGAAGCGGAGACAAGAGAGCTTTAAAGTGAGATGGGTTATCTGGGTAAATCTATCAAGGGTTCGTCCTGGGAGAACAAGGAGAGAGGCTTTGTAGAGCCCTGCTGTGTAGCAAGCCTCCATGCTGAGCACATCCCAAGCTCCCTGACAGTTGTGCTCAGCCTTCACTGTAATAACGAATAAAAGGGAGCTCCCTGTAGATTACAGATCTTCCGTGTTTTGACATTGACCTTAATACATAATTTAACCACAAAGCCTGAGAAGTGTGGAACAAGATAAGAAAAGACCACAGAACTGGCAAATAAAGTGATGTTCAATCAGAAATCATATTTGTTCCTGATAGTGGAGATGTGGGCATTAAAAAGGGAGACAGAGAGAGATTGAGAGAGAGAGTGAGAGAGGGGAAGAGAGAGGGAAGAACAGTCTGGGTTATCTGAAGACTTATGGATCTCTTTTAAAGGACATATGGTTGTCAAATAAAAGTTTGTCCTGGATTCACAGTAAGAAATAAAAAAAAAAAGTCAATGGTTATTAAATTTTCATAGACACTGGGTTGCTGCTTTTCTCAAAATACTGTAATGGCATTTTCCATGTTTGCCTCGTGCTTTTGTTGTTAACTCAATGGACTGTGGAGGGGGTGGTACATAGAATTACCATAAAGCTGTCCTTAGGCATATATTTAGACTAATCGTGTTTAGTATCTGCCTATTCGAGACCTTAGCTTGAATTTCTACATTAAAAGAAACAATTGTTTGGATGCTAAGAGTTTGTGGGTTTTTCTTCCCATTTACAGAGAACACTCAATGCACAAGTGAAATGCACAGTGGGATGGGCTGCTTGCATGGCAGTGGCATATTTTTACTTTAACAGAAGAAATAATGATGCAAAGGAACAGGCTTTTTAGCATGAAGGGTGTAACTGTGGATACTGTTAAAATTAAGCACAATTCTTATGGGAAAATTATTTGGGATGAAATTATGTACAAAATAAAAACCCCATGCTTTTCAAGTATCATGAAGGAGGTAAAGAGCTGGGAAAAAGTGACTTTTTGTCATTTGTGTTAGTTCTATTTTTTCATCCCTATTGGATAACATGTATGATCAGTTAATCTTACATTTTTACTTCTAAGCCTTTTTTATATGGCTTGTGACTCGCTGTTCTTACATTACAACATCTGGATGGCAGTGGCTTCAAGAAAGTTCCCACTTATCATTGACATGTTAAGTGCAAAATCTTTGAAAATATTTATGTTGAATGAAGTTTAAATTTAAATTAGAGTTTGACTCTCGTTACAAAATTAAAAATTGATGCCGCCTTTTGGATGGGGTTTTCAGCCCCCCTCCTCATCCCCAGATCCTTCAATTTCATCTTGGAAATTCTTGCAGGCACCTAAGCCACTTGGGTGGTTTTGAATTATGTACCCAAAGATTCTTTAGTGTTAGAGTACAGGTACGTAATTGGGCTGATTTGAGATTAATACTTTTTATTGTGTGCAAATATTTTGACTCTTAAAATAAGGTCAAACCCTGACAATAAAGAATTAAACATGAAAGACAATACATTGATATACAAAGCTGGAATTTCATTCCTTTCATTTCCAAAAGCAAACAAGTGAGCAAACCACTCTAAGGGAATTAGCACACATCAGTATCATCATTTGGGATCATTGTTGCATGCTTACTTTGGAACACTGTGGGGGTTTTTAAATATATGTATATATATTTAAAATAAGGTGTCAAAAGTATGTTTTCTCAGAGCAGTCTGCACACCAGAAAAACCTCAAGTCTGAATAAGGTTTCAACTGAACACAATACAATGGTCCTAACATTATCTCCCTATCACCACAGCACTCCACCCACCCTGTAACCCCTCTGACATGCTCACTTTCATTTCAGCAGTACAACATACCCTGCTGCATGCTTCAAAGGGCTCAGTATAATACTTCAGCCCTCGACCGCCTGCTACATTATTGAAGAACATTATGACAGTTAAAATCCCAAAGCTACATGGCAAGTCCTTCCCCAGGATAAACTGGCCTGATTTAATACTAAGGATTAGGCCCTAAGTGCACTTCAGAGTGCTAGGCTTGTTAAGAATACAGTTTACTACTTCCACAACAATTTTGCCATTTGAAAAAAGGAAGCAAAAAGTGTGAAAAAAACCCAAGCCCAATCCAACCTTCTCAGCTATTTATGGTCCACATGATATGCAAATTTCTATCAGTGTGCTAATAGCAAATATGAATCAAAACTCAGTATCGATATGGAGAGAAGTGGGTGAAACAGTTGAGACTGTCAGAAAGAACTCCAAGAAGATAAATGGAAATAACTCACAGATATGACAGTCAGTGAGGCTTTTTCTTGCATAGGAGAGGAGACAAAACAATTTTGTTCTGGTTAAAAATGTTCCTGCATAAAGCCTGGTAGGAAAGTTGGCCAGGCAGTTTCAGAGAAAGGAGGAAACAAACTATATTATGTTGGCTCAGGTTAGCTGCAGTGTATTAAATACTTGCCCATCTGTTTGGATCCAAATGTGCTAGCTTGACTTTCAAATCTTCTGTTACACAGCTTCATCATTTTTCATGGTCATTTTTGTTTGATTTATAAAATAATGGCACAGGTTTCCCTGAAAATACATTATTAAAGATACAAAGTTACAGGTGATGCCTATTGTATAACATTGCCATATCAGCTGCAGCTTCAAATTTAGTAGTTTGCCTTACTGGCGCACCAATCTGAAGGTTTGTCTGTGCAGTGCATTGCAAACTAGAGTGTTAAGAGTCCAAGAAAGGGCACAAATGGCAAGAGGAAAAGTGAAGTCAAACAGAGTGTTTTGGATTTGGCAAAAAGTCCAGGGAAGGATAATCTGGTGTGACATTTCCCTGTCCTCATTAGGACTAACTTTCACAAACTGATGGAGAGCTGGCAGGTCTGCAAATCTTCTGTGATTACCTGTAGAGCCATAAGGGCTGGAAATGTAGGGATTGCTCACAGGATGGTTTATGGGGTTGTTTCTGATTTATGGATGGGAGATGCTACTTTCATCACATAGAGACACAATTAGAGTAGCTCCCCGATTTCATCAGCAGGCCACCAAGAGGATCTATTTCAGGGTGTAGGAAAACAAAAACAAAAGCAGAGCCAACTGGGACTGTTCCTTGGGCAGAAAAGCA
>NW_010125568.1:13224-24528 GCF_000699245.1 Pterocles gutturalis | reverse complement strand
TGCTGAAGAGCCAGCGTCTGGAGTAGATAAAAGTCTCCAATGTTTTAAAGTTATGGTGAATGCTGAAAAGGCAAGGAGAAAGCTCAGGCAGATAAGTAGAGGCCATATGAAAGTTGTAAAGGCAAATAAAACAGAAAAGGGACACAATTTTTGTCTGAGTTTGGTGCATAGAAGTACCATATTTTTCATGAGAGCAAAGTGGAAGCAATGGACATTTGATCATCAAAGTTCCCCTAGAGGAAAAAAAACAAAACCCTCTAGAAGAGGTATTATCAATAATACAGATGGAATGATAGAGTAGTTTATGACAGGCCTGTCCTTCTGAATTTAGGGCATTGAAAAGTGTCCTTGTTCGAAACCACACACTTCATGGTGGATTGGTTGGAGGTTCTCTGAATACTTGGACTAAACATTTGAGCCTATGACTATGAACACCAATCAAATGGGTCTGTAGGAGAAATGCAGGTACTTTTTTTTTTAAAAAAAAGGTCAAAAATAGCTTTGTCAGCTGATGCAAGTGAATATAAAAAAGACCAGTATATATGCCAATATCAGGAAAGGAAAAGAAGCCATGTGTTTGCAAAAATACTCAGACTAGATTAGGTAATGAAATGAATAAATAGTGTGCAAAAGAGAGCTGTGCATTTGCTTAACAAAGAAAGATGCTGCAAAGTTGAAAGAATGGCTAATAAAACAAAGCACAAATGGCCTCCATGTGATGCACAAATTAGGCCCAGGAGCACAAATGAAAGAAGTGAGAGAAACTGAAACACACTTGTTCAAAAGAAAGTATAAAGTTGGAGAAGTCAAAGGTGAGACTGAAATCTGAAAGCAAGGGACAAATTCCAGGCCTGGCCAAGTGTGAAGTGTCACTGATGTTCAAAGGCACAAAGAGTAAAACAAGACGTTGTGGTAATGCACTAAGGAGAGCAAGCAGTCCATGAGCCTAAGCTTGGTCTTGTCATGGGAATGTGTGCCAAAGCCCAGTAGATTCATAGCCCCAGGAACAAACCTGAACCAGACATGAATGTGTCAATGCGTGAAGTGAAGTGTGCTTGCAGAAAAAAGGGGTCATCTGGTGACATTCAAGGTACAGTTAATGGAAGATGCAGAATATCTTACATGTGGCACTAATAAAAGTGCAGCAAAACATGACAACAGATGGCTTCGTTCACAGGATCAGCAAGGGCAATAAAACAGGCTTGTTCTTTGTAGCTGTGGAGAAAAATAGCAAAAAGGATTGGTCTTAGATTTTGCAGTGACCACAAGATGCTGAACAAGATCATTTAAAAAGGGAAACATTTCCATTTGCTCTCAAGGAATTAAATGCTTGCTGAGATGGCAGAAGCCAAGTTCTTCAGAAGATTAGATACAGAGAGAGGGTTTTGGCAGATTCTCCTGGACACTGAATGCTTCAAAATTTGCATTCAAATCACCATTTTGCAGATGCTGCTTCCTAAGATTGCCTTTTGGAATCCATTTAGCACCAGAAGCATATTGCAGCACAGTGACCCAAACACTAGGAAGTCTCCCAGGAATGAAAATATATGTGAATGACATAATGGAAAGGGGCAGCACAACTACTGAACATCAGGAATGATTGTGGAGAATACTGGAAACTGCAAGAATAAACAACCTTAAATTGAACAACACCAAATTGTCAGTCTCAACCTAATGAGAGAAATAGACCACAAAATGAATGACACCTAACTCATCTACAGCAGAGACCTCAAGGGCTATGATAGTGACACAGGACAGGGGTATGAATGCATATTCTAAGTAGAACATGCAACAGGAACAGAAAGTTTTGTGAATTTATCTAGAAGTGAAAGACAAGACACTAAGCATAGGTCACTTTTTATGAAACACAAGAAAGGACTCAGTGAAACATTGCCGAGCTTACTGCAATATTTTTTTTGGAAAGGCTAAGAAGAGACTGTGAATGTGGAGGTCCTGCTAAGCCATTAACTAGTAATTGTAAGCATGCTGTCAAGATGATATGCTTTGCTTGATGACATGCAACCAGGTGACCTGGAATGAGCTGTAACAAAGTGTATGACCACTACAGATGTATGAAGCTCTGTATTTAACCTGGATATAGGATGAGTTATACAAGCAGTCATATGAACTATAAGCAGAGAATGATAAAAACAAACATTTTCCATGCTCACATTGGATCATCTGGAAATCAGTCATAAAAAGTACAAGAATGGCAGTTACCACAGTAAGGCAAAAGAAAATGGAAGAAGTTCATCAACATTGGAACAGGCTGCCCAGGGAAGTAGTGGAGTCACCATCCCTGGAGGTGTTCAAGAAATGTGTAGATGTGGTGCTTAGGGACATGGTTTAGTGAGTTAGGTGGTGTTGGGTTGACGGTTGAACTCAATGATCCTTGAGGTCTTTTCCAACCTTAATGATTCTATGATTCTATGAACAAGGACACCTTGGAATGACCAGTCAAAAAATATACCAGTGAAGCTGTACTTTGGTCATACATGAATAAATCGTGAGCATAAATAAAGACTGGTTTAACTACACCAAGTAGATCTCTGTAAGTTAGACTGTAATGTCTGTATTATTGATATGTTCCAGGTTCTAAAATCAGAAGTGAAACATGATTTATGTGGATAAGCACAGCATCTCTCAAGGCACATAACTAATTGAAAAGACCACAGGTTTAGCTGTGATCAAGTGAGTTACAACTGATGCATAACTGTTAAGAAAGGGAATAGATGTTATTGCACTCTAGTTCACTAATTCTGAACTCCCAAATGCTTCTACAGTGTATGCATTTTAACATAAGACATCAAAGGCCGGATTCACTTGCCCACATATAGGCTTCTTGTTCCATTTAAGATACACAGACCTACCTGAAACATCCACAAGGAATGATGCAGGACTTAAAGGAGACCTATGTATTACCAGAGTGGCAGCTGGAGGCCATGGCGAACACCCTAGGGCATCTCAAATCCCATAGGTACCCATATGTGAGCAACTCAAATGAGTCTGTAACCATAGATATCCAGAGGCAAACCAGAGTACGCTCTCGACATAAGGAAGAATTTTCTCAGAAAACACTTGGCACAAGAGAACCCTGTGAAAAAAAGGGAAAATAATCCACAGAAGTCTGCATAGATATCTGAGATGTAGAGACAAGCCTTAATCTAAGAACTACACGTAACTGTGATTTTTGGCAAACAGCCTAGAGAAGCCAAAATGGACACTGAACTGTAACAGTCACCAGGTGTTTGCCACAGCCCAGAAACGCAGACTTTGGCAAGATTACTGCTGTCAGAAAAGAGGAGTGAAGATACATCACCTGGTTTACATTCTGGGAGTGGAGCCAGTAAACGGACTTCACAAACTTATCATCTCGATAGAGTGCTTATAGGAAAACTTACTTAGACTTTGGTATTGGGCTGATATCCTTGTTCTTTTTTAAATTAGAGCTACAAGGTCACCTTATGAAAGAGCTGGAGAATTCCCCTGATTAGCTAACCCAGCCCAAGCCTGGTGCAGCACACGTGGTGTGCAGGGGCTGGGTGTTTAGCATGGATTCAGCTTTTGACAGCATAAAGGTGAACATAACCTTGATCTTCTGGTCTTCAGGACATGAAGGACAGGCACTCAGGAGCTTCAACAACAACATGTCTCTTTGATCACCAGCACTTACCTGTCAAGGGTGTGCCCAAACTCACCTTTGTACTTTCATCAGCCCTTGCACTGGGGTTAACTTTGGGAATAGTTGAATTAATCTGAAGGCCTGTTCCCCACAGTCATTTCTTTGAGTTCTCCTTTCACTTATGGTGTGGCCAGTTCACAGGTAAAACCACCTCCCGCTGCCACTAATAGGATCACTCCGAGCCCTTCCTTCCACAGGCTTCCTCTTCACGTTCTGTATCCAGGCTAGTCTCTATTCATCCAAAGCAGGTTTTGTTAGATCTGAAAGTCTGCAACTGAGCTGTGCTGAGCACCATAACTCCTGCTGAAATGGAAGCTGCAGATGTACAGTCCCAGGGTACGAGACCCTTCTTGCTTGGGAAGGCAGACACCATTGTGACACAGGGATTTCTCTTGTGGGTCAGGGCACTGAACATGCCCATGGCACTTTACAGACAAGAATGAATCTCTATCCTAACACACAGTTGTCACTTCAAAGCCATTTTAGAATTACAGATATAAAGAGAAAGCAACCAATCCTACAAAATTGCTATATTTGCATTTTTTCTCTTTTAACTTGCACACAGCTGAACCAAATTATTTTATGTCCAGTAAAAGTCCTCTCCCAAAAATGTGCTAGCTTTTTTCTGTATGCTTTATAAACTGTTGAAAATGCAGAATGAATAATTGCATTGTTGATAAAAATATAACATAAGTAGCGGAGACTGTTGCACTAATGAAGAAAGAAAGAAATGGGGTTCTTTTGAGTCAGAAAGCCTGGGGCAAATCAAAATCTTCTTGGAAACTTCAGTGATAGTTTTGCTTGAGTGCAGATTATGAACTCATGAGGTCTGTGAGTGGACAGGCATGCCCATATGATCTTTACAGCATGTGCATGTTATTTAATAGGATGGTTGCAAACAAAATTCCCAGTCTGGAATATCAATGCCTTAAATGGATCTGAGGTCCCAGTTTAGATCAAAATCCATCCTTTGCTGCTTTAGGAGATAGTCAAAAGCTTTGGAGGAAGTTTCCCTCTGTCTGTTGTGTATATGTACAAGGAGAAAAGGATATTAACAGAGGTCCCTAATCATCACACCTACTTTCTGGGATTTGGGGTCCAGGACAAACAATGTTGTGCCTCATGTCTACAATCTCTTCAGGTGAAGTTTAGGCAGGGTGGGTGACTTTCTTCATGCAGAAGAAGAGGAATGCATGGATTCAGAAAACTAGTAAGAGGGATGGCAGTCTTCCTAATGTCCCTCAATATATTTTTCGTAAGTAACAAATTCCCTTCTACTAAAAAAAAAAAATAGTCGAACCAATTTAATAACATGTTCAAATGAAAAAAAAATGTTAAGAGAAGGAAACCTTTTGGGTCCCAATTACTGTTAATTTGTAATCCAGTGAGGTCAAGTACCTGATTAAATATTTATATAGGAGAAAGGTCATAGTCTTTTGTGATCTTCATTGCTCTGTGTTAATTTTCCGTCAGATGCAATGAGTTTCTTTTGGAGAACATTTTATCAGAGAAGGTAAGCCTTGCTCTTGGTCTCAGAAAAGGCAGCTGTTGGGTTTTGATGTCAAGCAGCTGAAATCAATCTCTTGCAGTTAGGTACATTTTTAGCTGAAGTTTCTCCAAAGCAATTTAGTGATTTTAGGTTTCTCAGCATTTGAATGCTCATCTTGAGACCTTTGAAAGGCACTAGACTTCAAGGAAATGAAGAGTACCTGATCTCTGGAAGTTGGGTCACTTTAAAGAGGTCTCTACTGGGCATGCGGATGCCATATGGAAGCCTTATAAAATCCCTAGTCACTTTCAAAAATCTTGCACTCAAAGGACACAAAGATTTTATATCTGTTGTAATTTGTTTTGCAATTTAAGACCCCCCAAAGAGGCATGCCATATCAGGATCAGGGGTGTCTGATGAGGAAATAAGTATACAGGTGGGACTCAGGCAAAACCAACTGAAAACCAGCACAGATTTCCCAGAGTTTGCAGTTTGTCCATTATATGGGTGGGGGGGCAAACCACCCTGTTTGCTCCTCCAGAGGGAGTTGATGGGGCACTTGCAGCTCAGCCAAAGCCTCTCTCCGAAACATTTCCCTTACTATGGCACTGCATGGGGCAATGCACTCACTGCAGTCAGGATGTGGGGCCTTGGACATCCTCTCAGGGTGAACCCAGCATCTTCTAGGGAGTGGTCAGGTGCCCCAGATGCTCTGTGGGGTTGTGTCTCTGCTAGTGGCAGCCTTTGGCACCCTGATGTGGTATGTAACTTCTGTGGAAAAGCTATTTTGTCATTCTCATATTAAAATTAATATCTCTTTCTGCACACTTGCCTTTTGCTTTTTGCGTGTGCGTGTGTTTTTGTTCATGTTTAGCTTGGTATATTTTTATTCTTCTCTTTTATTACATTTTTGTTTTCTGTGTATCTTTCTGTTAATGCTATGCACACACACATTAGAAATGCACATTCAATCAAAGGTTCTACACCAGGAAAATGTATTAGCTAACTTGGAAGCTGCGGGAAGCATGATGCAGAATGGCAACAACTGTAGTTTCTAGGGGTGGTTCTTTTGCCATAGCCAGTTACATCATGTATCATCCAAATAAAACCTGGGAATATGAGACAATTATGAGGTTTTGCATTTATGATGCAGGTTTTTAGCTGGGGAAAATCTGTATGGAGTAATCCACTTGAGTGCCAGTGGAGCTGTGACACTCCTGTAATGACATGCAGTCAAGGGCATCACTCCTTTGCCTGTCCTGTGCTCAGGGAGAGGGGAGCAGGACCCTGAGTGCAAGACGACCCTCCAGAAGTCTGCTGCCTTCTACTATCCTGGTCCTCTGAACTTTCAGAACAACTTAAAGGTTATTTTCATTGCATTGGATAGCATTTGCTTTTCTTTAAATTAGTGCTCTAAATAAAATTTCAGACCTATGTTTGGAGACATTTCCCTGCTCCATGCTTTTTCTTCACTGACAGTCATTGGTCTAGTTCAGTTGGAAAAACAGTTGTCTTTCAGCCAGTAAATGTCATATGACAGTACAAAAAAGCAAAAAAAAAAAAATAAAATTAAAAAATTACATTTTCTGTTTAATTTTGTAATCTTCATCTTGAAATCTGTAGGGATACCCCATCTTCTACAAAGTGTCAGTTTGTTCATAAAGCTGTGTTCTATTTAAATTAAAAAAAAAAATGAAAACAAACAGATATCTCGTATTTTTTATGTTAAACAAATAATTGCATAGAATACCCTATACTCTGCTCCCAGTTACAGGAGTGGAAATGCAATGAAACCAATGAAACCAACCCAGGGAATTCAGTGATGCTTTTCTGGATTAATACTGCTGGAATTCCCCAGTTGGATAAAACTTGGAGTGGTAACTATGCTTTATTGTACTGTTATTTTTTCCTTTATAACCCATAATTACTTATTGGCTGAATTAAATGTCTTTGGCCAGTGGACACTGAGTAGTATTGGGAGAAAGATTGACTATCACCTGTTTGCAGGAACTTTTTTCCCCCTTGTTCATGTATAGTCCTACTGCTAACACCCTGGAGATTGAAGGTAGCTGTAATCCTCAGGAGAGTAGTGTCCCTACTACACTGCCCTTTCGTGAAGAATAAATGTAGATTTAACAAAACCTTTGCTGTCATAATGCTATACTTTTCCCTTGTTTGTCAGGTTTGAAATGTGGGCTCTTGGGATCAGTGGCTATCTGTTATTCCCTGTTTATATAATATTGAGTTCAGTGGGATGGGGATCTTGTTTGGCTACTAGTAGGCAAAATTTTCTAATCTGATATTACAGTCAAACATTAATGAGTCAACCTAGGCTCCCATTTTACTCTTGGCAAAATTAGGCATGTAAGAATGAGTTTATTTTAAATCTGAATGGTTTAGTGCAGAGACAAAACCCTTGCTATAAGAAATTGTATTTGTTCTTTTCCCAGGACATATGGAGTTGAAGGCCAGGAAGTCATCATCTTGTCTAGCCTTCTGTATTATCACAGGCCGTAACATATCCCAAATTACATATATAGACCCCAAATAACTTGTGCTTTGGTGAAATAATATCTTCAGAAAGGCAACAAGTCTTATCTGGAAAAGCTAAGAAATGTAAAAAACTACCATTTTTAGTGATGCAGGGTTCCCAAGCTTGATTGCCGTCCTGCGTCATTAAAACCAGATACATTTATTCTAACTTGAATTGTCTGGCTTCAGCTTCTCAGCCTTTGGGTTCTTGATATATTTCTCTCTTCTAGTATTTTGCACAGTGTTTGCTACTTGAGAAGGTGTTTACATATGGAAATCATGTAACTTCTCAGTCTTGATTCAATAGGATATGTATAATGAGCTCCTAGAGTCTCTCATTGTAAAGCATTTTCTCTAGCTCTTGGGATGCTTTCCTCACATTTTCATTTTTTCCATTTCCTTCTTAGAGTCCTTCTTTATGACATCTGCCCACCGATGTCATAAACCACCTCCCTCTCTTCTTCCTTCCTCCCCTGTTTAAGCATACAAGGGCTGTGCTTTTTTGTCACTGTAAGACTTGAGTTCCTGTTGAGCTGCAGTCACACTGGAGTTTGTTTATTTTAATTTATCTTCAGACATTTCTGTGTAATATTCCATAATTGCATGGTAAATTATGGTCATAAAACTTCAGGGTTGCCTGCTAGAGTATTCTATGTAACATAAGAGGTCCAATAGTTTTCACTACTCTCCCAGCAGAAAGAGCTTGAACACTGGATATACAATGACATTTTTCCAAAATCTATCAAATCTGTGTGTTAACACAGTGACAGACTTCTGCAGAGTGACACTAGCCAAATAATTTGACTCACCATGTTGCATTAGATTTTTGTGCATGTCAACAGTCCATGTTGTGATGAGCCAAAACACTAAGGGAAACAGTGTTCTTCCAAAAATGACAATTTAAGCCCATTTTAATTTTGTTATTTGACTAAGCTTAAGGGTTGGCAGCTGAGAATCCAGTTCACCCCCTCAACAAGACTGTTGCTTTCAGCCAAGGAATTTGCAGTATGTTTTAATGGAGTAAATTAATTACATATTAAAGAACTTGGTGGC
This sequence comes from Pterocles gutturalis, assembly GCF_000699245.1. Classification (NCBI taxonomy): domain Eukaryota; kingdom Metazoa; phylum Chordata; class Aves; order Pterocliformes; family Pteroclidae; genus Pterocles; species Pterocles gutturalis. The sequence goes on along the minus strand of NW_010125568.1, from coordinate 15,772 downwards.
TTTGGAAGCCAGAGTGCAGGCTCCTTAGAAGAGAGCACACTTTCTAAAACAGAGTATTACAGAGCACATTGTTATTCTTAAGTGCAGAAAATACCAGCTTGGATTCAGCGTTATGGGCTGGTAAACTGCATTTTCCTACTCATATTCTAGCTGAAGTAAGGATTTCCTACTGTCAGTTTTACGTTTGTCCCTGGTCATTTCTTTTTTTTTTTTTTTTAAACTGGTGCAGTTTGGAAGAGAGAAATACCATGCTTGCTCACTGTCTCATAACATCTGCATTGCTAGAACCAGATTAGGAAATAGAGGAAGTCCTTGATCCAACAGAACCCTAAACTTTAAGAAAGCTTAGACTGTAAATTGCTAGGGACAGAGCTGTTTTGCTAGTGTTCACACACTAAGAATGCCTTAGACAGTGGCATTCTTGCCCATGACAAAAAGATCCCAGGTGCTCAAGTAATAAAACTGAAAAATATGCAAATAGTCTCCTTGAAGATCTAGTGCTTTGACGGATCAGGGCCACGATTCAGTGGATGAATGATGTTGGCTCACAGCAGCTGAACAAGCCCTATTGTTTTAGGAAGCTGTCATCTTGTGCTCCAAATTCTAATCCTTCATTAAAAATAGCCTCTAGCATATAATTGCAAAAATAGCCTTCCCCACTTGGACTGACAGCAAATTGATGCCGTGTTGCCTCTAGCTTCTGTAATAACTGGAGACAGCAGCTCAGAATGGCCTATATTCACTCCTTTCACTTCAATATCTTGTTGACTCTGAAGCCTAATGATGGCTGTCTCAGAGTTCACGCTATTATTTAACTTATGATTAAATATACAAGAAAAAAGAAGAAAAAAAATCAACAGGGGTTAGTGTCTTTAGAGCATTCCAAACCTAAAATATGTGGTTGTTGTTTTCCATGTGATCCTTTTCCTCAAACATACTCGTCTGTTTCTTGCCAGGCAAAAGCCACGGTCTTCCTCTCCATGGTGATTTCTGTATTTCATAGAAAACATATTTGTAACTTGTACTTTAACAGTCATACCTCTTTGGTTCCTGGATTGTTTGGTGGGGTTTTTTTTTGTTTGGTTGGTTGTTTTTTTTTCACTCATGAGAATGTAACTTTGGGTCATTTCTAGTTTATTATGTTTAAAATAAAAAGAGACGCATGTTTGTTTGGAGTGGCTTCAGTTTAAGTTCTCCAGCTCATGTCCTAACTGGAAATGTGCACAGCATGCTCATGTAAACTACTTATTTTTTCTCCCATTCAATTTGTAGATTAAAGACTCATGGAATGAACTGAGTAAAATAAATAAATAAAGAAAGAAAAAGTATCCAAGACAAGACCAACTGTACTGCAGCCAATTGAGGAGATTTTTTTTCAACATCTGGTAAAAAACATCTGTGGCATTGGACTAAGAGCAGGTGCAGCATTCAGGAACAAGGATACTTGAGATGCAGATGGACGATGTGTGTAAAGGGTTCAGGGAAGACTTCTGAGAATCTGGCAGTTAACATATTCCAAGGTAGCCTAGGGAATTAAAGGATGATCTTTCCCTGAGGCTCAGTCTTCAGTTTTTGGTGTTGACTATGTGTGAATGAAGAGAGGTTTTGAAATCTGGATAAGACCTAACACGGTTTAAAGAATATATTTTTATCTGGAACACTGTAACTAAAACCAGTTACTGTTCCTATACAAACCTTTTATCTATGAAAAATCTTACAATGCCCAGTCCTTGTGAATATGTGCTTTTATAAACAAAGAATATATGTGGGACTGTGAAAAATTGTCACAGAGTATGACAACAATTTATTCTTTCTCTGTCATAGTTTGAAGATGAAGTGTGCTAACAAGAAAATGGAATTAATGTTAGACTTCTGTAAGAATATCTTTATGAACCACCTTGAGGAATATGCAACAGAAACCATTTGAGTATGAAACTCTTAGTTTTTCTCTCTCCTGTGAAACTCTCTTAGTGTTTGTTAATTTGCTAAAGACATTCCAGAATGTAGTCTTCCATGACACAGCCTGTAGCAGGGGCTGTATAAATCCTGCATTGTCACGGAATGACATCTTCTGTGATATCTTCTGTAAACTGGAAAATGCCAGTTAATTTCAAAGGTAAAACGGGGAAGAAATATTCCATTTTTTTTTTTAAAAAGATAAATGCTTTCTGCTGAATACTTCTTGCCCCTCCAAAAGCCTGGTTATTTGAGGCAAACAGAACATAATCTGGGGATTAAGTCAGTTTTTCTATCATCTCTGCAGCGCTCTGTAATAACAGAATTTCCCCCTGATATTATTAAGACCATCAAATTGAAATATTTCAGAATATTCAAAATGTTTCCCATTTGCTGAAAGTGGAAATACAAGGAAAAATACCTAAACATGCAAAGGAGACTCTAATACCTATTGCCAAAGAATTTGTTTCATGTGGTTGGTAGTTTATTTTGCCAAAGCACTTTTGTAAGATACTGATATTCTTCTTTGCAGGTGGATTTTGAGTTGCCCTATTTATAACAATGCATTATTTTTTTACTTGTGAATTTCTGT
>NW_010125568.1:0-13193 GCF_000699245.1 Pterocles gutturalis | reverse complement strand
GGTGATAATAAACATACACTCTGCTTTCCTGCCTCTACAGAGCTGGAGGCGGGTTTTCACCTTGTCCTAGTTAGACCAGTCATTGATACAATGTTGAGGCAATCATTAAATACAGCTGTACAGTTTGCCTTACTCTCTCCTTCAAAATGTGTCTGAGAGACCCTATAGTTTTCACCGTATCAGGCTCTTTAGCAAGTAAAGAAATGCCAGAGGAGATTGTCTATACACATAATGACACTTTTAAGAATCTACTTGCTCCCCTAAACATGTCTGACAAACTGAGTAAGTGTTAATTACCTAATTTAATGTAGCTTGGTTGATCTGTTTATCATACACAAGTTTTGTATACCACGCATGTCTTTTATTATTATTGCATGTCAAACTGAGGTGGGATTTGCCTGAATTTCTGAAGACCTGTTTCAAAAGAACATAGCTAAAGTTTGCAAGAGAATTATTTTTGTAATATTTCCCCACAAGGCTGGCTTGTCAGCCTTATCAAGCGCTTTATGATCTCTTATAATGTAATATTTAATACCTTTGTTTTTTGCATTTGGTTTCCTTGGTACCATTAGGGTAGGACAGGAAAAAAAAGGCAGATACAAAAGTATAAGTGTTGCTTTGGCAATTAATTTGCCAAACTGTACACAGTTATCTGGATAACTAAAAAGTAGGGCCCCGATTCTGCAGGCAACCACCAGAGCACTTCTCATCCTTCACATGGGTAATGACACACCCATGTTTTCTCACTGAGCATAAAACCACCACCAGCTTCATTGCATGAGGAAGCACAACACAGCACAAGTGAGTTTTACTGTGGCAATTTCTCCCCTTGTTTTAACACTCTAAGGCATTTGAAGGGGTAGGGCTCAAATGTAAAGAGTGTATCCCTGAGAGAGTCAGCCAAACAATTCTGAATGCATGGGGCCTGTCTTTTGGGGTTATTGTAGCATTTGGCAGCCTCCTCAAGTAACTTAAAAAAATAACATTTCATTCCTGTGGCTCCTTGGAGATGCTGAATTCTGCCCCTATCCTGAGATTTTGGATTGCTAGGTGTAGTGCAGACTGCAGGGGAGCTTATCAGAACCAGTGTTACCAGAAACTAAGAGGACATAATTCACATGCCCAATATACAAGGAATTAAACTGAACATTGTCAGGTTTGTGGGGTTATGTCCTGGTTACTTTCAACTTAAGTAAGAGGTTCCCATCCTGAGTTTATAGATGGTGAATTCAGATTTCCACCTCCGGTAACACTAAAATGCAGGCCTTCCTTCTCCATGCTCATTCCCATTGACAGACCACTGGAGCTCCACTGAGTCCCAGCTGCATCCTCTATAAACTGGGGAATGCGCTTCACTCGGTCCTTTGCCAACTCCTGCATATTTCTTTCTTCTGAAACTTCTGAATCTAGCCCAGTAATGTTGCTCTGAAAAGGCATTCTGGTCCTATTTCTATCTCTTACTTTATTTATTTTCCCCTCAGTCTTCCTTGCCCTCTGTTTCTTCAGTTCATTCCCCACAGGGAAGTATAAGGGACTCCTCTTTTCCTTTTTTTAACCTCATTTTTATTCTTTGGTCACTTTCTACCACAATGGCCATCTCTACTAGAAGCAACATCTCTTGAGTAGAAAAAAAGAGACGCCTTTTAAAAAAGTCAGTCCTTGTTAAGAAGAAGTGGGAGAAAACAGCCATTTTCAAGCACAATCCTTGAAGGAAAGCCAGGCATTCTGTGTTGATTTCAAAGCCCTTTGTTACCAGAGAACATTTTTTTTACATTCCCAAATACCAGTCCTGTTAGTAGCATTCTGCATCAACTCCAAATGGTATTTTGAAATGCACTTCATTTTTTATAAATTGACATAGATATATTAACATAACCTTGAATATACGGTACATTACACAAGTCTTTTCATTAGTTTAACTGCTGCCACCTTGTCTGAGTCCAGTTGAACTTTGTCATAGGTCCTACAGAGCTAATTTCAGACAGCCAAAGTTGGCACAAGCTGCAGCTGGGTTTAGGTTTACTTGCTCTGGCTTTCTTTCATGAGTGACTGGTCATTTTCAACCCCAAGAAGCAACCTGTACCGAATGTGTTATGAATGCAAGATGTAATACTTTAGCACATGGTGGGTGCTATGGCAAACTCAAAAGGCAGTAGCTGCCCAGTGACAGTTTAAGGTAAAAAACAGGTAAAAAGCATTTTATCTTCAACGAGAATAAGAGAAGAATAGCGCTGAGCATCTGCCTGAAGTGCATAAGAACTGCTTGTGTTTTTCTTCTCTTACAGAAATATTCCTAGATTTTATTTTCATTGTTTAAAATAGAGCTAGTGAGGCCACGCACACTGTGAGATTTCTTCACCCAGTAAGCTTTGGCATTTTAAGTCTCACAAATTACATGCACTCATTAGCCATGTTCTCAGAGGTGTTAAGCACCTGAAAACTGCAGTGTTCAGGGTGCAAGGAACTAACCAGCCCTGAAAACTGAGTTGCAAGAGGTAGACAATTCTCTTTCTTACCAGCATTTGTTTCACTAAGCAGTATTTCTGGCCATATATGCTCTGCACAGGGAAACTTTTGTAGTGTTTGCAATTCTGTTTCAGAAATGGTTTTATGATTTGTGGCTTCCAGAAAAACATATTCCAATAAAACAGCTTTGACACTTGCTTCACCTGGTTACTCAAAATATTAACATCTCTGTTGAGTGAAGGTATGGCAAGCGCATCGAGGACATAGTAATCTTGGGCACTTCCTCTTTCATCACAGACAACTGACACAGAAATTGTTCCAGCTAATTTCTTTTTTCCCCCGGCAACATGGTAATCAAAGACTTTAGGGAGATACTCAGTACGCAACCATTGAGATGTTGGCATGACCCCAGGAGATTTTAGGTTTGCTTCAAGGTAGTAATACAGACTTGGGTTATCAAGATCACGGAGTGCCACATTAACACATGTAAATGCTCCCACCATATTAATAAAAAAAAAAAAATTAAAAAAAAAAAAAAGGACTCACTGAATTGTTTTGGTCCTAAACAGTTACCTGTTTTCCTGTGGGGCACAGAGGAACAAAACCAGTCTCTCCCTTGGCAGAGCGCCCTGTGGCTGTGGGATGGCCAATGGCGGGCAGCCTGCCCTCCAGGACCACAGCGCTGGCACACCCCCTGCGCAAAACGCCACTGCCAGAAACATTAAATGGCATTTTGTAGAGAAAAGACTGAAGCCGGTTGGAAATGTTTCTTAATTTTGTGCCTGTTTTTGTCTGCCTCAGCCCAGTGTGTACAGTGTCTCTGGTTCTAAGGCCTGTCCTTGTCTCAGGCACCTGCCTGCCCTGAGGGCAACCGGCCCTTTCGGAAATGAGGAAACATGGAAAGAATCAAGAGCTTCTCCTGTTTCCCCCCCTTCCCATCTGACAAAAGAGTACTTTAGGGGTCTGTAGGGGCGGCGGTGTTGTGTACTGCACTTTTTACAGAGTTGGGGGTGTCTCTCCTCCCTAAACTCTGCAGCTATTTCTCGTACCCCTCACAGCCACCCTGGGGGAGGGCGCTTCCTCTGGCGGTGGCAACATAGAGGACCCTTTGCCAGGGGGAGGAAGAAGCTCTGGGGAAGGACTGGAGTAGCTTCTCTTCAAGAGTTTCAGGCATCTTCCCTTGTGTGCTTCCTGGGGATTTTCCCCTCTGCTCCCTGGGGATGGGAAGGGGCAGGGGAGCCCCAGGGCAAGCCAGGTACTGCTGGGCTGGAGCTGCCTAGGGGTGGCAGGAGGTATGGAGAGTGATGGGCCCATGGGACAGCATGCCAGTGGCTTCTGGTACCTTCCCAACAGTGTCATCCTTCTGGGTCGATACAAATACACAGAAAATGGGCTTATAAGGGAGAAAATATTGGGTGCAGTGTCTCTGTGGGGCAGTGCTGGAAAGTGCACAAGGGTCAGGGGCTTCCAGCCTGTTTTTGGAAGGCATCACCTCCTGGAGAGAGTGGCAGTCCCTGTCAGAGGGCCTGGCAGCTCTCCCAGCAGGATCCTGGCAGCATTGGGGCAGGCAGTGACTGGTGACTGAAGGGGCAATGGTGGGGAAAGTGGAGTTGATGGGATGCAAGGTGAGGCAGGACGTGGGAGCCCTCGCCCAGTTCCCAGCCAGCCGGTCACGTCTGTTTCTGGTTAGGACCGTCTGGATAATGCAAGTGAAGGATGAGCAAACATTTATGGATTTCCTTAGGATTTAAGGGTTAGTTAAATATGCCCCTCTAAAAAAAAAAAGGAAAAGTTTTCTCACTTTTTTGATGCAGTACTTCTGTTATCATGATATTAATAATTTCGAGGACACTGTGGAAGACTGTACTAAGCTGTTGCCGTGTCAATTACACAGAGCTATATTTTTGTGCTCATTATTATTCTTGGATGTCTCTAATTTACATCTAAATGTACTGACTAATTTTGATTCAATCATGTCAAAAATGATAGGTCATGTGTGGGAGGAGATGACAGTCCTACCATCAGGAATTGCCAGAATGTGAATTCCTCGGGGCAATGATTTAATGCCCAAGTCAAGCAGTGCTGTCAGAATTGGAGGCCAAATTATGACACATTATGCTGTACTATGGACTTGCACATACAATACATATGAAAAAAGTGACTGAGATTGGAGTTATTAAACTATGCTTTAACCGCTGCTACATTTTCCTTCTCGCTTTCACTTCTCTCCCCCCCGCCGTCTTTTTTTTCCCCCGATCACCACATTTGTTCAGAGGTACTAATAATGGTACAGAAATCTCTTCTATAACAACCAGCATCCCAAGCCATTCTGAACAGCAGCCTGTGATTAAAGTGGGTGATAAAATAATGGCACTTGATATACATTTCTGCTTAGCCTTTCTTTAAATCATTTACATTTTTTTAGCAAGCTACATGTCAGCTAGATGTTCTGTGAAAGGGCAAGGCCTATTCATTCCATTGTGCCTTTTCCCCTGTTTTTTTTTTTGTTTTGGTTTTTTTTTTTTTTTTTTTTTTTTAAGGAATCCACTGTCTCTGGATAAACCTGCTGAATAACCTTCAGCAGCTCCCTGATTTGCATATTGGATAACTCATCCTAATTATCGCATCCTATTTGCCTTTTTTTAGCTTAAGGGGATTTAACTGTCAGAAGTGAGAGGGTTTTTTTAAAGAAATGTTTGCTTTTCTACCTGGCCTTTTAATACAGGGGGAGAAGCTGCAGAGCTGTTTATCGTGAATGCTACATGCACAGATAATTTCATATTCTTGTGCAATCAGAATTGCAATTAATGCCTCGACATTCTTGGTTGGAGTCACTGTGAAGCTGTTGAATTTGATGATCTTGTATTTTCCTACTGATATTAAATGTTCACCTATGTACTAAAATAATGTGACAATTACTATGATATAATTGATAGCTGAGTCAAAATAGTTGTGCTTTTTCAGCTATATAGATTGACTTTAAAAAAACCCTTGAGATTTCAAATAATTTGTGTGAGAAGTGCTAACTGATTTTATTGGCACAGGAGTGAATGATTTTTACGGTGTGCATCTCAGTTATGGAATGTTTAAATGAAATCTTTAGGGGTTTTTTGAGGTATTGGAGATGAACAAAAGGGAAATTTTTGTGTACTGTAACACATATAACATTTTAAGCATTGCTTGAAGACCAGGGTCTAGGAAAACCAATTGACATTTAAGTCTATAAGCTGAGAGTGGGCACAGGGAGAAAGGCCATTTCTGATTTTGGAAAAGATTGATTTGGTTGTCACCAGGTTTAGATTGTTTGGATGAAGTGCAGTGACATTTTTAGAGAAGGTTTGGAGTCCTGTTTATAAACCTTGAGGCTTAATGTTCACAGAGCCCCAAATCCTGAGAAGTAAGTCTCTTCCCAAGCAGATCTGCCATGCTGCAGCCAAATGGCTTATGTCGCTCTTTCCTTACCTCCCTGGGATCATTAAAATTCATGGTGTCTCAACTTCCTCAGTTGGGCTGAATGCCAGCCTGGGGACTGTCTCCATGTCCCATGTGGCTGTGGCCACTCATATCTCCAAATACCCAGCCATGTGCTAGAAGTGTAAGAGGTTTCCAAATGGCTTTTGTGTTCTGTATGCTGTCCTAACAACTGCTCCTGATCTCCTTTGAGGCCATGGGAAAAAAGTCAGCAGGATGGATGGACTGTGTGGGCCAGATCTGCCAGCTGGATCAATCAACCCAATTTACATCATTGCAATGCAAGTGACAAGTGTTGCATTAGAAGGAGAGCATGTTACACCTACTCACACAGAGGCGAGATGAGTGCCTAACGTGCTAAACAGCAGAGAAAGGTCCTTCTGTCTTCTGGGAGGGTTCTCAGGTAGTTGGGATGGTTCCCAAAGTCTCAGAATTTTTGATGTGGTTGTTGATGTCTGTGCCAAAAGCTGCAATGCTGGATGCTCCAAAGAGTAGTACAGACAGCAGTAGAAATCCAATCCAATCAAGTTCATCTTTCCCAGGGGCCACTTTGGGGAAAGAGGAGTAGAATTTGTCAGGACTTGGAAGGAAATGAGCGAGAGGTTGTACAGATTGGATCAGATGTTGGGATTGTAAGAGGCAACAAGGACAGTCTACAGATCTGATTTCACTTCTGCAGGCACGCAATCGAAATTCCTCCTTGCACTGACATAGAGTAGAAATGATCTGCAGCCAACTGGACTTCATACTTCAGTCTGCATTTCCCTCAGTGTGGAGAGTTCCTATCCCTGATAATTAAACTTCAAAGCTAACACCCTATTGAATGAATAAAGATATTGTTTCAGTCTGTTTGGCCACAGAGTCAGTTGGTTGACATAGTGAAGGCATTAAAGAGGGCTATAAACTTCACTGTTTTTCAAACAAAAGCAGTGTTTTAGAAAATACAGCAAAATCATCAGGGATACCTTAATCTTATGATGTCTGCAGATTTTTCTGTGTGCCTGAATGTCTGTTTTCAGTGCTTAGAAAAAACATGAACTAAGCCAGTTTTTCTGACTTCTGCTGGTCATGGGCTTGCAGGAAAGCCAGAACTAGCAGCCTCATTTCAGTTGGCAGAGGGAAAGCGAACAGCTGACATGGACCATACCTGAAAAGGCATTTTTTTCCTTGTAGTTCAGTCCCAGATTCCCAAAGATGGAAAGAATAGAAGCTCACTGGGTAAAACAGAGAGCCATTGCTTACTAAGCTATCTTGAAATTTTGCTGGTACCTGAACAAAATGTATTTTTATATCAGACCCATGTAAGCTTGCACAGTTTTGTACAAAATTATTTTTGGACTTCTATTCATCGTACTACATAAAAAAGCCAATTCCTTGTTTTGGATTTCTGAGCTCTGGAAGCTAGTGATACTTTGCATAAGGACCTGTGTCAGGTGTCTATCATTCCATTTTTGGTGATCAGCTTAATTCCATTAGTTCCTGATTTTCCTGGAAATTTTATGTTTTTTACAAACAAAATTTGCTCTCTCACAGGACCAAGTGAGACTTCTTAAGTAAGACAGTCACTGGCTTACCTAACAGCCTTATTTTTTCAAGCTTAGGGTAGAGGTAGAGGAAGAGCCCAGATAGACCCAGAGATGCTGTTTGAATAGCCTGCAGGTTTATTAGCACATCTGGGAACTATCCAGCAATAACTTGTACAAAACAGATCATTCTTCCTTCCATAATCCACTCCACCTGTTGGAAGGCTGCCATCAGGATGGCTGGCCAGTGTGGCCATTCTGGCTTTTTTTCTGGCCTTACTTTCCTTGTGGTCAATAGAGCTGTGAAGAAATGATCAGACACCAACCTCATTCATCAGCTTCTCTGGACCTCCGACCTCTCTACCCCTTTGCCGGTTTCTGTTTGCCAGCCCGCTAGATCTGTGATCTGCCGGCATCAAGCTGGACTCTTTGCAAGTTCTAAAATACTGAACATCATTTTCTGACCTCCCTTCTGGATTCCTGAACTGCTGAAGTGACTTTCCCTAATTTGTCCCATCTGTGATCCCAGCCCAGTGACTCCCTGGCCAAATGGAAAGGAAGGGAAGAAATATTCCCTGGTCTGTAAGAACGTGACTTTTACTGAATATGCCTTCCCTAAGCTTTGTCTTTTCAAATGCATTGCAAGCTAGTACCAACACATCCCTGTCTCCTTTCCCCATCTACACATATGTGAATTTTTTTTTGTTGGTTTTTTTTTTTTTTTTTTTTTTTTTTTTTTGTGAAAGACCAGAAGGTGGCTGGATTATCTGTGCCAAGTACAACTAGTAGCATCTTATTGTGTTCTCCCTTCTTTCCTGTCATTCTGGGTTGAACTGGCTGGGCTGGCATGAAGCTAGATTTCTGTTGTGTGTCAACATGAAATGGTATTTGATTTATTCATGGCCTCTGGCATGAACATTGTTGATTTCTTCCACTCTAGGCATTTAAAAGTCTAGGTGGTCTGTACTAGTCATTGAGCCTCTCTCCATAGTCAGCTGAGAGAGAAACACATGCAGTGGGCAAATCCCACAATCTTAGTGACATATTTGCCTGGCATGCATTGCATTTTGTCCCTAATGTATAGTGGGCCAAACTGGCTAGATGAAGGTAGAATAACACTGATTCACTCTGAAGAGTACTTGTGACAGAACAATAAACACAATTACCTTACTGAATTTTTCCCTAGGGAATTTTTCCATTCTGCCAACTGGACCAGCCTGGAACTTTTTATGTAAATATCTCTACAAGGCTCCCTATATTAAAAATAGCTATGAAAACCAAACATTGAAAGGTGCTTAGAATGGCATACCCTGCTGAATAAGAAGAGAAGGACACTTCAGACATACTTGGCCCTTTCCTTTTCCTGGAATTCCTGTGTAGTACAATAGCAATAATTCTTAGCGGTGGAATAATTTTTCAGTTACGGAGATATAAAACTTACAGGAGACAAATTTTTGTGAATCTGGCAAGCTATTTTGAGAGTTCTCTGGATTAGCCAAACATAGCCTGAACATGCAGAAGTTCTGCAACCTGAGCGATAGGTGCATTTTCAGTCACAGTATCCACGGGACAAATCCTGACTGGCCAGGAAAGGCTTACTCTTGGCATCCCCAGTCATGTTTCCTCTCCTCTCCAAGTGCAGCTACCAGCCACTGATATCAGCCTGTTTTTCCCATGCTGGCAACTGACCCAGAATGCCTTTTGCTGAAAGACAGAGGAAGTGTAAGAAGGAGAGTTTGGCACAGAGAGATCAGAGCTGTCTTTGTGTTCTTTTCACAGCATGGGAAATCTCTAAAGAGGGAGGTGGTTGTCATGAAAAGGAAGTCTAACCCTGAAAAAAGGAGGAGGAATATGAAGAAGGAAGAAGACCAGCCAACAGAAAAGCTTGGATGTGGGGACAGGAGAACACTGGAGAAACCAGCCACTGCTGGAAAATGAAGTTTGTAAAATGGCTTGCACAGAAGGAGTGGCTCGTAGGAAAAGACTTGGAAGATATGGGTTGCTTGCTGGTGGGAAAAGGGGGTGGGAGGGATGGCAAATCTAAGTCCTTGGTAGAGGACCAGCTTGATTTGCATTCGGTACTTTTCTTCTTACTCCTATCCCTACCCATGTGGTGTGGAAAATTTATTTTCGCTGGTGTATAAAAACATTCCAAATTAAAGCTCTTTATGAGTAAAACCAGAAAAAAGCAGATGTGATTACATGTGCTAATTAAATTGAATGGTCCAGCTACAACCTGGCAGTGGTGCTTCTGAAGATTGGAATACAAAAAATATTTCTTCAAAGTTATGTATTTCTATACAGAAATCTTTCCTGTTTGGCATTGTGGTAAGATGAGTTTATTATTCAGATTCCAACAAATGCTGTTTTCCAGATGTGACTTCACTAGTTACTCCAAGCTATTAAACTCTCAGTGCCCTCAGACTTGACACATATTTGACATATAAACACCATTACACAAATAAAATAGAAATTCCTCAGAAAACTGATCTAATAACATTGGAGGGATAAACCTTTAATGTTAGTTGAGGATAATATGAATTACCAACAGCAAATAACAGACTGGGAAACTGTGTTAGCAGGACAATGCCTGTGGTGCAAAGAAACACAAACAAGCAGAACAAGCAAAATATTGTGGCTGGAATTTGATTTGGAGAACTGTTCCGGTGGGTAACTGTGTATAAGGCTTTGCACGTGCGTGTGTTTTTGTGTGGGCGGTGGTCATGTCATCCTTTTTTGAATAATCAGTAATTAAAGAAAGGCCTTCAAAATAGCTGTTATGATTTACTGGCTTAGGGTGGATTTCATGGGTTTCAGTCATAAACATGAGTTGAAATTTGTGAGGGCTTCCTTTGTTTGGCTCATGCACGGAGAAAGGGGGACTGATTTAGCACTTCTTGCTTGCTTTCTTCCTGTTCTGCTTACACTTTTGTTTGAAATGAGTAATGCTTTTGTTTCTTCTGCCTGACTTTGCTGAATGATTTACACTCAGGAAAAATGGTTCCCCATGGAAATAACAGTTATTAATTTCCAGTACCAAGGCTAGAATAGCCTTGATACCATCATGATAAAGAATAGTGTGGCTAGAATCACTGTGGTATAGTGATTCTAAAGTCACTATGACTTTTTTAAATGTTAATTTGGTCTCTTAATTTGACCTCCTGTTAGGCACTTTGTGAAATGAAGATAAAAATGGAAAGGGTAATACATTAATGCTTCATCCACTTAATGAAATAGGATTTCCTTTGTGATTCCATATAAATCAGTGTATAACTGTGACTATTTTACCTGACATAATAATGGAGATGAAATTAATTCTCAGCTGTAATCCTTGCGGTTAATTTTGAGATGGTCACTTCGCCCCTGTGGACTACTGCATTCTACTATTGTCTGGGAGACAAAGATTTTATTTTTACTTTGTGCTGTTTTCTTCTTAGTGCAGTTGTTTTCCTCCTGTGTCTGATACCCTACAGATGTGAAGAATGCTGTGGATTAATATAGGCCAAGGGGAAGGTTAATAATGGTACATTCCTCATACAAGACTGTTTTGAGGTGGGTTGCACAGGTCAGTATGTTATTTTACTTTTTTTTATTTTCCTAAGTCATGTCAAGTGATTAAGAGACAGAGAGAGAAGAGACGCTTTGGGTTCTGCAGTTCTTTCCCTTCCAGCCCCACAAAGAATAAATAATTTCAATCTGAACATCTTTTAGTCTTCACAACTTACTGTAAGACAACCAGATTTGAAGGCTATGCCCTGTGGGTATTGGCCACTGCCCCCTGAAGTGAGTCTTTCCATGGTGCATGTATGATTACTGGCATCGCAACTGACACAGTGGGTATTGAACCAATGATGTCAAAAGCATGAATGGGTATGGCTTGAGCTAAACCTCTCTCACCCTGGGTGGTCATTGATTCTGTGGAGTCTGCATAGGGGAAAGACCAGTAGCACACACATTACCAGGCCTTCATGTTCAAGGACGTGTAACCAGTGCTAATCTTCCCTCATCAAATCCATGCACTGCAGAGCAAAACAAGTAGACAGCAAATTGATATGGGGGCAGTTGGACTGTTTATGGGACAAGGATGCCATTGAAAAGGAATGAAACGTAGTTGATCCTATTAATTTGACTGCAGTATTACCTGTGTTTTGCTGATGAGTTCATGAGGCTGGTGGAGCCAATTACACTGTGAGCTGATTAAGATTTCTCCACAACTGTCTTACACGCTTGCAGCCCCTGTGGAAGCAATGAAATTACTCCTCATTTATAGGCGTGTGAGATCAGAATCAGCTCACTTCACCATCACTGGATACAGGCAGCTGCTTTTAACACAAACATGCTTTCCCCTTCTGCCAGTGGATTTGACTCGTACCAAATCTGTACATGGTTTTGGTTGAGTAATAAATTCCCAGTTATTTAGTACAGTGTTCCGCCTCTTCGTTTACATCAGCAGGATTTTTCCATTAATGTACAACCTTGTATTCAGTTGGGACCGAGTAATATTCAATGTATACTGATTTTAGTCCATTAAAATATTGCACATTTTATATTTTAAAAGGAACAACAGGAAATTCAATTCTTTCTTTCTTTGAGTTTCATTATTCCAATATCAGAAACCATATGTGGGTTTCTACTCTGTTGTTTGTTGTAACATGTGGCTGAAAAATAATATAAAATTGGGACTTAATTGGACTAAATGCTTGGCAGAAAAGCTGCATCTGGTTTGAGGAAAACCCAAACATCTTCCTTTCTGAAGAATTTGAGGCCTTGAGAGTGGTGAATTGAGAGGGATTTTAAAAAGTTGTTGAGCTGATTAGCTAAGAGACCCTACCAACCACAAGGTTTGGGGCCTGGTTCTGATGCTACTTGCCTTGGTAAAAAAATCCAACAGTAGTTCCACTGGAGTCAGTGGTATTAACTCAGTATAAAACCCATTAATGTGAGATCAAGCTCTGGTCAGCTATTTGGAATTGAGACGACCATAGTCCAAGATCTGCGGACCCTGCCTGTTGAAATGTTGTCGTGGTTTATAAAACCACGGGGACAGTTTTTTGCTAAACACCTGGTGGGCTGAGGCAGGGACAGGGAGGGTTTCACTCACCACTTAGGGTCACGGGCAAGAGACCGACACGACTCGTGAAGAACAAGAAAACAACTGAATTTATTAACTATTTACAACAAGAAGCAAGACATTGAAAGAGAGAAACCACATCTCAAAAAGACACTTCTCCCCCACCCCTCCCTTCTTCCCAAAGCCCAAAGGCTTTGTTCTGTACCTTCTCCCCCACCTGGCGGCGCAGGGGGGCAGGGAGTGGGGGGTGCAGTCAGTCTGCTGCTCTTCCCTCCTCACAGTCTTTCCCGGCTGCCACGTGGAGTCCCTTTCTCACGTTGAGAGTCCTTCTCCAGAACTTCTCTGGTGTGAGTCCTTTCCCAAACGGGGCTACAGTCCCCCGACAACTTCTAGTTCCAGTGTGGGGTCCTTCACGACTGCTTCTCAATTCCAAATGGGGCTACAGTAGTTCCTGCGTGGGATCCTCCACGGCTCTTCACCACATGGCAAGGGAAATGCTGAGAGCGTTCTCTTTCATGGTTCCGAGTCAGTGTCTGCATAGCTGTCTCCTTCAGCATCTTCCTTCTCTCTCCACCTTCAGGTCTTCATCCGCTCCCAGGAAAACGGACTCCCGGGAGAGCCATGGTGAAGGCCTGGGCTACGGCAGGTCGGTTCACAGAAGC
>NW_010125567.1:8956-30573 GCF_000699245.1 Pterocles gutturalis | reverse complement strand
CGCCTGAACTATGAGTAACGGGTAGTAATTCCTATTGGCACTGAGTAGTTACAACTGAGAAACTATAGAGGCCTCTCATCTTGAAGGTGGCAACAGACTAAGCGAAAAAGTGAACTGAGACTCAGTTTCAGGTCCTTGCTTTTGTTTACTCTGCAACCATAGGCGAGTCCCTCTGTGATCCAGTTCCTGACCTGATACGCACTCTTATGAAAGCACACTTTCATAATGCTTCCTCAGGTGGTGGTATGAGGAAAAGGTATCTAAAAATTCAAGATGCTATGATGCAATGGCAGATATGCCACAGAGAAACACTTATGAGTGTTACACATCCACAAGCATGCTGGAATATGTCTATTGGGATAGATTTTATATCAGAAGTGTGCATGTATAAGTGATAAGAATTGCTCCAGAGTAAAAGCAGCAGCAGCACCATGTTATTACAGACAGCCTGTTCAATCACTTTTATTTTCTTACCTTCTCCTACACCAAGTATAGAGTTATATCAACACTTACCTTGTTTCAGCAAAATGTACCTACTTATATCAGGGTCAATCTTGTCCTGTTTTTAGTTTGGGCAGGAGTATCAGCAACTCAGCTATTTATACTCCTGACAAAAATTGTCTGATAGGATGACAGCCAGGCATTTCACTCTGTAATGTATGTTGCTAGAGCAACAAATTTTAAAACTCAGATAATTTAACCATAACATCCTGTTGCCACAAAAGTTCGCGCAAATTAAGTATGTTTGGCCAGATCAAATACAGCGGTCTGATTTGTGTAAATGTAATAAGTGACCAAAATGTTAGTGTTTATTTTTGTCTCTTCCTCTTTGGAAGCAATTTAAATATGCAGTAGAATATGTAACAATCTGAGCTTTCTTTAAATTAACATTACTCACAGCAGCATCAGTGAGACCTTTGTGAGTATATCATAGTCAGGAATAATAAGGTCAGCAGAACCAGCCTGTTTGTGAAGAGAAAAACCATCATATGTTAACTTTCAGATGTTTCCCGGTTCCATTAGTTCAGTGATTATCCTTTTACAAGCTTCCTTTATTCTTTACTTATAATCTATGCTAAATGGACTAGAGGATGCTTTTCATTAAATATTTCATTAGTATAATTTTATTTCTACTCAAAAGATTACTTTACTCTGTGTGAAAAACTTACACTAATTCTGTACCAGGTAATGTGAATGCCTAGTTGGGTGATTTAACACTGATGTGATTCTACTGACCTGTATACTCTGTTTGCAAAATTTAAATTGCAAACAATTAAGAGGCATTTGCTGTGATAGGTCTATGAAGCAGAATTCTGCTGTGGTACATCTGCATCAATTTAAGAAGTCATTTGCCAACTAATCCTGAAATGGTTATTTATCAGTTCTTCACCACTGACCCTAGGGATAAAGATTTCACTGCCCATAGACCAAAAAAATAAAAGTTGCTAGATGGCCTGCAGGTATTAAAACCCACATCTATATGCTTCCATGGCTTATCTGTAGAGACATCTACATGAGATGCTAAAATGGAGCAAATCTGCAAGAACTGCTTGTAGGTGCAGTAAAGACCTGTCTTGTGTTGTGGCTTGCAGTGTTCCCCAGTATGCTTTAGTAAGCAAACCAGGAGTTGTGACTGTAGCGCAGGTGAGCATCTACATGCTGGCTTTAATCTAACTAGATAAAGTACTTGCAGCAGCAAAGATCCAGCAATATGAACTTGGGAGCAAGAGGCAGTCCAAGAACCCAGTGTACTGAACTGAAACACCTATCTGTACTGCAGACGGATTCATGGTTTGCGGTGTTACCCAAGATCACTAGACAAATGGTAGCATGCCGTGTGCACTCAAAACTGCAATCTTATGTTCTGTTTATAGACAGGATATGTCCTGACAGATAGACACAGAGTTAAGAGCATTAACAGAGTATTTCACACAAACACGGCCCAGGAAGTTAGGACAGCATTTGTAAGTGTGGGTGAATGAAATTATTCACCTCCTTAATTTATATTAAAGTATTTACATTAAAAAGGTAATTATTCCTGGATTATTCCTACTATTTTGTCTCTCCAGTTATTTCACTTCTATACAATTAGGCATTTATCTATTTTGTAGATGTCTACGAACACTGTGTCTTTGAAATTTGATATTGGTCATATAATGAAGTAGCGCTAGGTCTACAATCAGTCTATTTTCTGCTTTATAAATTTCAGACTATTTTGACAAAGGAAAGGGCTGGAAAAATCCTTAAAGAAAGCTGAGATTCTGCCATGTTTCCATGCCCTGAGATGCTGAGGTGCAGTGATGCTACAAACCCTTGGGATGTAAAAGTGTTGCTTCTATCTGAACTAAATGAAACCAGATAAAATGAACCGTCACTATAAACAGATTAATCCAGTTGCTGCCTTGCAATATGGTATGCCATCCTGAAAAACAGGTGGCCAACAGATGTACAGACCCTTCAAACTTAGTAGAGAGGAAGAAGCTGAGCACACTCCTCATCCTGCAAGTCCATCTGCTGTCATCCTTCCCCAGGGTGCTGTGGACATGGAGGGGCACACCTGGCCAGGTGTGACCACCATGCAGGTTGGGTAACAATGCTGTGCCCAGGCAAGCACTGTGAAGCAACCAACACAAATGGCTCTCAAAGAGCTTCCCAGAACTGCCCACCTCAGGAAGGTTGTTCAACCCAGCTCTGCACAGTTCCTTACTTAATGTCCCACTTACTGACTCACATGGACACCTCTAATTTGAGCAATGAATGCTTTATCGAATCAGTAGGTCAGGCTCTGAGCATGTATTTCTCTGCACTTACAGGGAGCACACTGCAAATCATTATTGGCTTGCCACCACACTCTATTAAAAGTGTTTGCAAGAAACATTTTTTATTTTCATCTGAGTTACAGTAACAGCTCTGTGGCCTAATCCTCTCTGTATTTTATGGAGTCAATTGCCAATTACCATTTATAACTTTGTCATTATTTTGTCTTCTCACAGTTACACTGAAATATTAAAACCTATGCAGACATAGACCACCCACAAGCAGAGCTGCCATCTCCCTGGTAGTCTAAAAGGTCTGTTCCCAATTGTCACAAATACACACAGGGCTGATGGGTTACACAAGTTGTCTTGAAAAGTTTCAAGAAAAAAAAGAAATAAGCCTGAATTTAAAGCCTGAATTTAAATAAATCTTCACAAGAAGAAGATTCAAAGTATATAGGTCCTATACAGTTTTAGGTTTTGCTTTTTAATTTCAGAATGGCCTGGGTAACAGGAATTCCATTTTTTGCCCAGTTCGAACATAGAATACCTTCTTAGAAAGTCTTTCAGTCAAGATTAAAACACTCTAAAGACTTCTGGATATGATTCTTCATCTGTATAAAGCTGGGTAGTACGGCTGAAAGCATGTATCTGATCTGGTCTATGTATTAATGCAAGAAATGGATGTCAGTCTTCACTATAAGTGATGAAGAAGCATGGGGGATACAAAAAGTGGTATGACAGAAAAATTGTTGAACAAATGAAAATAGATGCTTTATATGTGACCCAGGCTATCTCTACTGAGATTCAGTAACCGGTATGGCAGTGGATGGTCGGTAAAAGTAGATTCAAAAAAAAAGCTGACCATTATGAATGAAAGGATACGTCTTTGTTCCAACTAGGGCATTTATTTAACACCTGCTTCAGGTGACTTGATTCTTTGCATGACCTTTTATTTTGAATGAAAGTCAGAGTTTCTCAAGTAATGAATTCCTCCTATGTTTGAGGCACTGTTCTTGCTGGGACATAGGTTGACCTTCTCAGAAAGGTCAGCAGCTCTCTCTTTGTATGGGAGCAACCTTTGTGCTCCCAATGGACTAATATTATCTCTAAAAATAATAGTTCAAAATAAACTTTTTTGTATTTTAAGCTTGGCAGACTATTCTTTCTCTATCTCCATTCAAGCTGAACATGAGTTCCCTGAAGAATGCATCAAACAATACAATAAAGCTCAGCAGTAATTGCACACCCCTGCAGTATCTTCCATAAACTCAGCAGGGAGTTTTCACCCTGTGGGTTACTGAGAATTTTTATTTTGAGCCTCCATAAGCAAACTTATACTATTAATGCAAAGAAAATACTCTATTCATTACTAGAGCAACTATTTTCTGTGCACATGTCCACATTTCCAATTTGTGGCTATAATCCTTCAGTCAATGCATACTCTTGAGACACACTTGCATGGAACTGCTGCAAGTTACATCAATGTGCTTGCATTTGTCCCGTTAGGTGCATAAAAGTCTGCTTGTACATGCAAACCTGCTGGCTGTAAATACAGATTAGCTGGGCTTGTAAAAGCATATGCTTTTAAAAAATTAAAAGGAAATGCACTATCTGCATGTGATAGTACTGTTAACTGTAAATCATTCCATCAAAGAAGCAACACTTCTGTTTCTCAGAAATGACAGTACATTTGCAGGCAAACCATCAGATGGATAGAGATGGTTTGTAGAACTGTATAGGCTTCAGCACAGTAAATCTCATGCCGACATATCTGATTAACAGGCCCTGCATCTTGTAATATATTATTTCAATCGTAAAGCTGACCAGATGCAGGTAATACTCCCTAAAGACACGCAAGTCTTTGTGAAAGGGTTCTATTGCTCACCCCCATTAACTTGGTGGCATCACTGAACGGTAAAGACGGGTCCAAAGGCACTTACAGCTTGCACAACACTGGTCATTTGCAATAATACATTTTACATCTGAGTTCCAAACAAGTTGTATGTTCATTAGAACAGGCCTTATTATATGCTGTGGTCTAACTAAGTGACTAATTTGGGTGTTATTTCTGTTCCTGACTCATTTATACACAGATTTATGCAAATATATTTGACAATTGTTGAATATGCAAACAAATTTCAGGCTATTAGGTATTCATGAACTGCTCATTTCAGCTACTCACTATTTATAGTGTGTTACTGCCATTGCTACTGTTCCCAAAGCTGGGTGGAGGAGGACACTTTTAAGACACAAGAACAATGGTAAATCAAAAGGTAAGTACTTTTTTTTTGTTGTTCAAAATAGTGGCATTTATAAGATTATTTAGAAGATTGTACTTGCCATTTTCCTTCCCATTCTTGCTTTTCATCTATACAGTTAAAATTCCAAAAACTTCCTCTCTTCTCAGTGAAAATTTATTAATCCATCTTTTATTCTAGGTAATGTAACCAGTTTTAGACATTTGGCGTTCTCTAAAAGGCTTCACATTCACCAGCTCTCTGGATAAATAAATGGCCACATAACAGTAGTCCCTTAGAAAGAGCTATTAGGTAATAGGATGTTTCCTATCATCCTGGACAACATTTTATCTTAAAGCTACTTGAATTTCTTAGGAGTCCTCAGCTGCATGATAAAGATCTGGAATATGTTATGTCTACTTATATTATTACCCAAGTGCAGTGCTTGCTGTAATTTAAGAAATTGCATATAAGTAGCAGGCTAGTGTACCCATGCTCCTCTGAATCAACTCAAACTTACAGATCCATGTGAACCTTCACTGTCACCCAACGAAGGTTTGATGTATCAGGGCAACCATTAATATTGTAATCTCCATTGCAGATATCAAAATATTCCATGTGATAAATGTACCGGTTTTGGCTGGGATAGAGTTGATTTTCTCCACAGTAACTTGTATGGGGTTGTGTTTAGGTATGTGATGAAAATATCACTGCTAACAGAGAGGCTTTAGCCATGGCTGAGCACTGCTTATGCAGCATCAGGGTCCCTTCTGCTTCTTGCGCTGCCCCTGATGGAGGGCACACAAGAAGCTGTGAGGGGACACAGCTGGGACAGCTGACCCCAGCTGATCACAGGGATATCCCATAACATGTAACATGGCGATCAACAGTAAAAGCAGGGGAAAGAAGAAGGAAAGGGGCAAATGTTCAGAGACATGGGTTTGTCTTCCCAAGTTACCATTAGGCGTGATGAAGCTCTGCTTTCCCAGAGAGCTGAACACCTGCCTGCTGATGGGAAACAGTGAATGAATTCCTTGTTTTGCTTTGCTTGTGCATTTACTGATTAAACTTTCTTTCTCTCAGCCCACGAGATTTCTCACTGTTACCCTTCCAATTCTCCCCCCTACCCAGCTGGAGGCAGCGAGTTAGTGGCTGTGTGGGGCTGAGATGCTGGCTGGGGTTAAACCACAACAACTATATATGCTGTACCACTCCATTTTGTAAGCAATAACGTAGATGATGATTGGGGAAGGCCTAGCTGTGAGTCTGATGATCAAATGAGACTATTTGTTCAAAATATTTCAGGTGGGATGAAATCATGACAACATCAGGTACAGATTAATTCTCGCATGCTTTCTCTGATGAACCACCCTGCTGCTTAAATGACATCTTTACAAGGAGACTTGTAATGTCTAGCCCATCCTTCTGGTAGGTCAGCCTCAAAGCACTGTTGCTTGACTGTATATAGAACCTGTAGAACCTGCAGCTCTACACTTACAGGAACCATATAAATGACCCCATTCCCCAAAACTGCTTAAAATTTACAAGTTATACACTTTATAATCTGAATAACACTGAAAACTTGTAGTTTCTAAAAAAAACCAAAAATCAAACAAAAAAGCCCACCAACAATGAAACCCCCCAAAACAAACAAAAACACAACCCACAAAAAAAAAAAGGGGGGGGGGATTGGGGAGGAATTCCGTACAGAAACTATTGAAGGACTGAAAATGAAAAATATTTTATATAGTTGGAACAGGATAAAGAGAATCATGTAGAGATAGTGCGATGGTTAAGAAAGGCAGGCAGACGTGTGAAAGCAAGGCCTTGTAACTAATTTAGAGTGCTTGCTCCATAGATTAGAAACTGTGAGCCAAGTTTCTTGTTAGCACTATGTGTCAACAAATAACATTAGAATTTACAGGACTGTTTTTGTCCCTACATCTCTCCAATCCCTAAAGAGGACGTCTCAACTACATTAATAACAGAATCCTTAACTTGCCTCCTCTGCCAGGATCTATGAGCTGTGCTGGAAAAAAAGGACAAAAGGCTGAGAGCAGCAGGAACACACAGTGACTTCCCTCTCCAACAGATCACTCCAACCTGTGAACTCTGCACACAAGAGCCAGAGGGTGCCTTCCATATTTGATCCTGTGTTCCCTGATGCTTCATAAAATTTAGGAATAAATGGAGGAGACACTGAAAGAAGGCAATTGTAAGCTATGTGAACTTGAACCAGAACAGGTGAATATTTGAATTTCAGGAGACTCGTCGACGTCTCCCTTTACGGCCACTGAACTCACAGACTCAGACCTAAAAAACACCTCTGATGCATAAAGTGTGATTTGGGGTGCAATTTTGATACTTAAAAAAAACCACAACCCTTGAAGACCCCGTGGGTTCCTATGCTACTGTAGGTAAAATCTGGGGCCACTTCAGCTTTTGGTGAGGTCTAGCTATTCAGTGACAAGAAACTATCTGAGACCTTCAACCTAAGTCTTTTGAGGTCCTTATTACAACTGCAATACTCTGATAATATTTTAATAAACTTTGTGATGAACAAGCTCTGTATGAACCTTAGCGGTAACAAAGCTGTCTCTCTTTGAATACACATCACACATTCACTACATTGTGGGAAGAACTGGCTTAGAACACACAACTTCTTAGGTGACATAACACACAAGCTAAAATGTGACATTATAGTGTGTGCCTGCTACAGGCCATCTGACCAGGAAGAACAAGAGGATGAGGCCCTCTACAGATAGGAGCAGCCTCACATTTGCAGGCCCTGGTCCTCGTGGGGATCTTCAACCACTCTGATCAAGGATAACAGAGCAGGACACAAGCAATCCAGGAGGTACCTGGAGTGCATTAATAACATCTTCCTCCAAGTGACAGACAAGCCAGCGAGGAGAGATGCTCTGCTAGACCTCATGCTTACTAACAAGGACGAGTTCATTGGGGATGTGAAGATCAAAGGCAGCCTTGGCTGCAGGGACCATGACATGGTGGAGTTCAAGATCCTGAGGGCAGAGAGGAGACTGAAAAGCAAGATCACAACCCTGGACTTCAGGAGAAAAGACTTTGGCCTCCTCCAAAGATCTCCTTAGAAAAGTCCCATGGGATAAGGTCCTAGAAGTAAGGAGGTTCCGAGAAAGCTGGTTAATATTCAAGGACTATGTCCTCCAATCTCAAGAGCAGACCATCCGAGTGAGCAGGAAGTCAGGTAAAAATGCCAGGAGGCCTGTGTATAAACAAGGCACTACTGGAAAAAAGCAAACACAAAAAGGAAGCACACAGAGGGCAGAAGCAAGGATGTGTAACCTGTAAGGAACACAGAAACACTGAGTATCCAGTGATGAAGTTGGGAAAGCTAGAGCCCAAATGGAAATGCACCTGGCAAGTGATGTCAAAGGCAACAAGAAGGCCTTCTATAAGTCGACAGGTGACAAATGGAAGGCGAGGGCCTGCTGCTGAATGAGGCAGGAGGCTTGGTGACACAGGACGTGGAAAAGTCTGAAGTATTGAATGCCTACTTCAGTCTTAGCTAGCAAGACAATCCTTCAGGAATCCCAGGCCCCAGAGACCAGGAGGAAAGGCTGGAGCAAGGAAAATGTACCCTTGGTGGAAGAAGATCGGGTCAGGGAAGACTTCAGCAAATCGAACTTACATAAATCTATGGCCCTGATGAGATGCACCCATGAGTGCTGAGGGAGCTGGCAGATGTCATTGTGAGGTCACTCTCAATAATCTCTGACTGATTACAGTGACTGGGAGAAGCACCTGAAGGCTGAAGAAAAGCAAATATCACTCACGTCTTCAAGAAGGGCAAGAAGAGGCCGGTCAGCTTCACCTCAATCCCTGGGAAGGTGATGGAGCAGCTAATCCTGGAAACCCTTTCCAGGCACAAGAAGGAGAAGTCAGTCATCAGGAGTATCCACAAAGGGCAAGTCATGCTTGACCAACTTGAGAAACTTTTATGATGAAATTACTGGCTTTGTAGATGTGCAGTGGGCATTGTCTAGCTGGACTTCAATAAGGCCTTTGACACTGCCTCCTATGAGACGCCCATAGACAAGTTGCTGAATGGGCTGGATAAGCAGACAGTAAGGTGGCTAAACGGCCAGGCCCAGAGCATCATGATCAGTGGCATGAATCCTAGTTGGAGGTCAGTAACTAGTGGTATACCCCAGGGATCAATACTGGGTACAATCCTGTTTAACACCGTCACTAACGATCTGGATGATGGGGCAGAGTGCACACCCTCAGCAGGTTTGCTGATGACACCTAACGGGGAGGAGGGGCTGATACACCAGAGGGTCGTGCTCCCATCCAGAGTGACCTGGAGAGGCTGAAGAGATGGGCTGATGTGAACCCCGTGCATCTCAACAAGGGGAAGTGCAGAGTCCTGCACCTGGGGAGGAACAACCCCAGGCACCAGTACAGGCTGAGGGCCACCCAGCTGGAAAGCTTCTTGGCAGAAAAAGCCCTGGGGCTCCTGGTGGACACCAAGTTGAACATAAGCCAGCAACATGCTCTTGCAGCAAAGAAGGCTAATAGTATCCCAGGCTGCACTAGGAGTAGTGTTGCAGCAGGTGAGGGCAGGTGATCCTCCCCCTCTACTCAGCAGTGGTGAGGCCACACCTGGTCTACTGCGTGCAGTTCTGGGTTCATCAATATAAGACAGACAAGGACATGCTGGAGAAAGTCCAATGAAGGGCCATGAAGATGATGGAGAGACTGGGGTGTCCCTCCTATGAGGAAAGACTGAGAGACCTGGGTCTGTTTAGCCTCAAGAAAAGAAGGCATACTTCACCTGTGAAGTAAAGCATGCAGGAAGTAGTTATTGTTGTGTTATGAACTGTGGTACTAACTGCCTGGATAGGAATACTTTAAAGATCTAGCTCCTAGCCTCACTACGTCATGTGCTCCTTATACATAAAATATGGAAATGCTAACATGTTTTCTCACTGTGGTGTCATAACTGTAACACGGTAATGGCCCAAAAAAGAGTAACTGAAATTAGTTAGAATGGTGAAATGAATAATTTTCCTGGAGTTCTGATTAACAGATTTTTGGCTTCTCATTTGTAGAAATTAGGGCTCACATCTGCAGGAATTAGCTCTTTTCCCATAAATTCTTGAAAGACATGTCAAAGAGTTCTTTTGACTTTGTATTTTCTCATATTTTTACATTCAAATCCTATACCTACTACGTTTGCCACTCAACCGAGAAACCTACAGCTATTATAATGCTATTTATTCTTGGAGCCCTATTCTTCTGCCAGTGCATAAAGAGATAAAACCTGTATGACTGTTATGTATCTTGCAGACAAGATCTAAATCTCTGCAGGCTGATATTCCTGAGAGTACTGCTTAGAGGTCCTCAGAAGTTAGCACGTCATGTAATCATTGCAATTCTAAAATAAATTTGAAATCAGAATTCTCTCAAAAAAACTGTTAATGAAAGTGACTTGGATACTATAAGACCGAAACACAAAACAAACCATCTTATTTATGTTATTTCTTATTACTTTTGGAAATGCTTCCAGCTGATTTCAACTATACCTACTGAAAACATGCCTAATGAAGTTTCAAACATCTGTTCATTCTATATATGCAAAGTATAATGGAATAGCTTGCTGGAAACAGACAGTAGTATTTGAAGGATGCTTAAAACAAAGGGAGAGGAATAACAAAGTAAGTGGAGGGGGGGGGTGTAGGAAAACAAGTTATTAGTTATTTTTTATTTATTAAGGTTTGGGGTTTTTGGTTGGTTGATTGGTTTTGGTTTGGTTTTTGTTTTGTTTTGTTTTGTTCTGTTTTGTTTTCCTTAAGCAAGTCCTTCTTAAGTGATTTGAGCAGAGAGCAGAGAGCAAGTTTAATTTGGTAAAAACATGGGATGATCCTCACCCATACACACTAGTCCTGCAGCAATCAACTGTCACAATATCCAGTTTAGAAAGTTGTACTGAGCCTTAGTTCCAGTCTTAAGAGACAATCTGACCAGGTGACATATCTCACAGAGATTAGACATTGATGCTGGCTTTATGATTTCTCAAAGAACATTCTGTAACCAACTCAGAGGTTGTGCCATTTACACAGCTGCCTTCTTAATTTCCACCTTTGCTTTTCCATTCGTTCCTACTTGTGGTAGCTCCTTCCCTAAAGGACATCAGACAAAAGGAGACCACCTCAGCCAGAGAGGATATATTTTACCTTGAAATACGCCAGTGTAACCAGTTTGTAAAGTGAGCACATGCTGATAACAGAGTTCTTATCCTCTCTCTTAGAGACTTCAGTTTCTAGAGAGAGGATAGATTTGCCTCTCTGAGGGTATACAGAGAACTCGGCTTCAGGACAGAGAAATAAAACTAGGGTGACATGTTTTAAGTTGTACACTGTTCCTGTTTTATTCCAACAGCTGAACTGCCAGAATTGGAGAACACACTGTGGTTTCTTATCTTTTGCCCTCTTCTTTTTTTGTGCGTGCAACCAGTTTTCCCTTAGTTCCTTGCTCAACAGCATAAAACAAGAACAATCTCTCCCCCACAATGAATAACTGTCACAACTGTGATGGTAGGACTGCAGCTTCATGAACCCAACAACTTCCTAAAACGCAGAGGGACAAGATTTTCAGAGATCCCCAGCACAAGCCTCACAGACCATCCATCTATGCAGAAGCCCTGCCTTCCCTGCAGTAGAGCTCCATCAAAGGCACATCTCCAGACCAGTGCATTAACAGGCTGTAAATAATGAAGGGTTTCTAAAGAGGAGGGAGGTTTATAATCTCAGGACAGCCTGACACTTACCTCTGCACCTCTGATCAGCTCTTTTACAGCGCTGAGCCTTTGCTTTAGGCATTAAATATATCCTCACAGAGCAACACACTTCATTCCTATTCCCTGTTTTGCCTCTCTGCATTTATGTGCACCTTAGACACACAGAGCTCCTCTACGCTTGCTTAAACCACGGAGAAGACAAAACACTGCAGGCAGGAAGGGAGCAAAATGTGCATGCATGGGTCAGCGAAAGAAAAATGTGCAGCTCAAACGGTTTCACAAAAGTTCCTGTGAAGTTATTCAAAGCTAAATGTGTGCCATTTGTTTCCTTCTTTTTTTTTTTTTTTTACTGAATTAATCATCTAAGAGAAATTATTTAGTTTCTCAGAACTACTTGTTCAACAATGCAATGCATACAGTAGGTTGAGCTTCCTTGAACTCCATAACGACAAGTTGAGCTTTATATTTTCCTCTTTTTATTAGCTGATCTTTGTATTTCTGAAAAACTAATCCGTGAACACCAGAAATGAGTGTTAGCTAATTACCTATTAATTAAATGGAGTACTGAAAAAAGAGATATAATACATACTCTCTGTTCTTAAAATCTTAACCCAAGGTATGATTTACTCAGGAAGAGCACAGGAATTCAATCTAAATGGCAACAAGTAAGAAATATCGTTCTAAGTGATTTTTACACATGACCTGCACTACAATGTGACATAATACAACACATTGCAATGCAGATGACATGTTAAATAACTTTATGTATGTAGGACAGGCTTCTTTCAGTTGGAAAATGGGATTATTTCCTTTTCTGAAGGATGTCCTGTCAACACAGACAAAAACCACTTTTTGCTTTCCAATGACTAAACCAGCATATTACAAAACTATTTTTCAGTAAAATTCCTACTTTAACTGATGTGCCTGACTTCATAGCTTCTAAAGCAAAAACCTACTGGTATCTCACTACAGAAAAAAAAAATCTTTTGGTTCTCTCTTCTTTCATAGGGTACTTATGTAAAATGTGGTTTCTTGTTCTTCTTTAGACACTATGCATTTGATGGACAACTTTTTCTTAAAAGCCATTTCTTTTGGAAAGTAGTAAGTCAGATTGGAAGCCAGATTCCCCTGAGGGAAATATCTGAGGGAAAACTGGATATAAGCAGTTGAGAACTCAAAGTCTTACTGCCTTATTTCTTTATTCAAAATAGTTTTGCCTGAAATATTTTTTTCAGCTTTCAGAAGAAACATAACAGCGTGAACTGCACAAATGAGACTATGACATGGATGACTAAAAATGAGCAAACCAGGAAAAATAATCTACATATATATTAGCTAGTACTGCAGAGTGGTAATTTAGAAATTATCATTTCCCAACAACTAACAAACAAGGGCATGTGTGGTGTGTGTATGTGTGTGCGTGTGAATGAGTAACAGAAGAGCATGTGTGAGCTAGCTGACAAAAATACAAATTTTTAACAGTGAGTATGGATATGCTGTTGAATGTTTTCATGTAGACTTACACATGACACTAATCTTTTTCCTTTTTGAAAAACTTGAAAAAAAATTAGAACATTACATATTAACACAATTTGTTATCAAATGCTGGCTTTGTGAGGAAAAAAATTGAGCTTAAATACACATATATATGTAAATATATTCCAAACATTTGTAATCTGGAGGAAAAAGAATACTGTCATAGTACTTCAGACAAACTGGAATATTACCTCAGGCTCTCACTTTCTCTGGACCAACCAGGTATGTCTACTAAACTTCATCACTCTCAAATGTCAGTCCAATAAGAATACTGACAATTACTCCACCACAGGAGATATATATAGAGAATCTATAGAGAAACAGGCATATCGAGGCAGGAGGCACTCAAATTGTAAATCCTGTAAGGTCACATGGCAGCAAATGGAATTTTTCATTTTATAGCTACAAACATACATCTTTTCCTCCAAAAGTCAATAAAAGATTTACTAATTCAGACTATCTCCATGTGTGATTGATAAACAGTTCCCACCCCACTCCCCCCGTGGCACTTGTGCTCTCAATCAATTGGGAAGCCTCAACCAAAAGCAGCACTCCTCAAAGAAAAGAGACAAAACATTTGCATGAGCCTCTTGATTACCACTTAACACCACCAATTCACTGCAAGACAAAATTAAAAAAACAGCCAACTATACTCTGTGTATAGCTGTGAATAGGTATAGTTTAATATATATATATACATGTATGTTATAATGTGTGCATGTATATGTTTGTATATATGTGTATATATGTATGTATATATATGCAAAGATGAACACAATTGAGATTTTTTATATATGCCTTTATAGACTATTATAATGTCCTTTAGATCCTAACTCCAGATATCCAACTTCATTTATCCAGAAGGGAAGTCTGTTTCGTTTACATTTTCCTTTACATTTGCCTACACTCTTCTCTGCTCTACAGATATCAACTATTTGTTGTTCTCAAACTGTCTAATGGATTAGTACAATTAAATTAATCCCAGCACAACTATTTCTAGCACATGTTACTTGAAAACTGTTGCTCTGCTTCCGATCTGAGAAAAAGTTCATGTGCCTGAACGTTTGTCTGATTTGGACCATCAAACAGTCTGTAAGAAGAAAGCTGCTTCATAAATACTGATTTTAATTAAAGTACTGAAGAAGTATTAGTTAAGCATCACAAACCCTGTGAGGGAGGATGCTTACACATGAAATCAAAATGAGAATACGCCAAAATAGTCTCTGTACTTGCATGTTTCGTTGACTGAGACACAGAAGGGCTAATATTTCACAATAATTAATCATTCTTAGGGGACAGTATCTATCAATTAACGCTAGGAATATTAACCAGACTATCCTTCAAAGCATTGCTGAGAAGCAAATCAAATAAGTACTATCTGATTTTTACGGATGAGAAAGTTTAAACCAAAAGAAATACCTTGGCCAATGGCACAGACTGAATTGGGAATACACCCAGATGCAGGCTCCAGACTACCCAGCTCAGCATCCTGTTCTCCTTTCTGTGGACCATGTTGCTTTATTGCAATGGCAGCTCCCAAATTACTTCAGTCACAGTTGTTAGCACCTGGTAGACCTGCAACATGGGCTGGCACTTGGTGTCTTAATTTAGAAACCACGGGACAGAGCCCATCTGTTCTCCTCCCTATTTTTAAAGCAACTTGTCCAGACTCAGGTAGGAAATCTAAGGCAGAGGTGGATCTCATTTCTTGGAAGGCATTCACCTGCCGAGACTGTGATACAATCTCCAGGCTGGCCCTGGTTCATATGCTACCTAGCTTTCTCAAAACACACCAAAAGGAGGCAAAGGTCTGCAGATTAAAGGTTTTATTTCATAAAGAGCAGATAAATATGTTTGTTCCCTTCAAGAATCCCGTGTTCTTCCAATATGATTCCTCTGCTAGATGTTGTATGCAACAACAACTGTTCCAGAACGACTGGTTGTAAGATTCATATAATTTATAAGTCTCGGCTTTAAAGTAGCAACAATCACATTTGTAAAATGTCTCCTAAAGACACTTCATTTCTCTTAAGCACTGAGTCATCAAGCTGCGGTAAATTGTGTAGTGAAAAGCAAACCAATCTCATATTTGCAATTGCAAGTGTAAAAGTCCATCACTGTACTTTGCTCATTCGATGAGTTTTTCTGAAGTGCTATATGATCTGCTTTTGCTTCTTTCTTGCTTCATTAAATGGATTTCCCCACAATGACATTATACATGATTCAAACCTTTATATTTACTACCTGTGTGGAATTTAAGAGATCTGCTAAACATAGCAAAAATCAAATGAGTATATAATAAAATCTTACATTTCAATTATGCTCAGAAACTGAGCATGAAGATTGGAAAAGCAAATCAATGGCAATAATTTAGCATGCTTATTCACCTGTCCTACAGATGTTGTTTTATAAACATTTTTTTTTGTATTTGTTAAGAACAATTCCAAATTTAATTTCTTATACATTATCTGAGATGTTTTTCCCCACTAATACACACATCTTTTTTTCTTTGGACCTCTTTAGACCTTCTAACAGCTGTCTTTTAGCTGCTCTGGAAGTTATATTCCTAATTTGCATGTTATTTTCCTAACTTTGACTGTCAGAGACTTCAGGAATAAGAACCACAAGTGTTCTTTGAACTAAATGTTATTCACCAAAAGTGTGACTTATAGGATTCAAAACTACTCCTAAACCTGGTCTGAATTTGACAAAACCAAAACAAAACAGGGACCTGAAGCTTTCTCTTTCAGTACTTTTGAACCTGAAAAAAAAAAAAAAACCCCAAAAAAACTTTCTCCTCTTTTTGGAACTGCATAAAATTTTTATTAATGGTTAAGAACAATTAAATTCTAAATTGAAATAAAATATTTCTCAAATATTATTTTATTTTATTGATAAAAAAGATCTATATCAACGTGTTTTATGTTTCTCTTTGTTGGTTTAACTAACAATCAGAAAAAAAAAATCGAACTGAGTGCATAATCTAAGTATCTCATTTTATTAAGCTAGATGGTGAAGAAATATTAATTACAGAATCTCCTAAGAACTTACATCTCTCCACAAGTGTGGATTCTCAGAATTGGCTGATATGTCTTGCCCAAAATTTTATTTGCTCTTAAATGAGAATGCATTCATGAGGCAAAACAAGAAGTTAATCTTACAATCTAAATGAAAAGAACATTGAAAGGCATTTTATGTTTCTTGCAGTCTGTTCCTAGCATACTATTTCAATCCAAAAGGATCATTTGTTTCTTATCTGAGCTGTTACCATGGGATAAAAGTAATAACTTCTAATGCTTCACGTCCAGTTACAGCACTGCAGTGATCATCATTCTCTGCCAGTCAGCCACCAAACTCTCAAGCACACGTCACTTGTCACCACTTCCAGACAAGCTCGACCACCATCTCCCTAAACCTTGCCCTGTTTTTACAGACCCTCTTGCTCAGTCTTGCTCCATGCAGTGTTTAAAGTCCATTAGTTTGAATGGAAAAGTCAGAGTAGTTGCTCCTTAACCATCTTCCTTTGTCTCAGAATTCTAATTTCCTGTGCTCTTCAGAGCTCCCTTACGTGCATTTAAGAAACGTAATTGAAGAACTGGGACTCTGTATCAAAAACAAACAGTTGCAGGCTCTGTTTCTTCTTCTCCCATCACTTTTCCCCCCACTATTGAACTGTCATCTGTTTTTTCTAACTGTTTAAAAAAAGCCAACAGGAAACTTAAGGCGATCAACATTTTGGTATATGATTTGGCCCACACTTGGTTATTTTTACACTGAGATACTCTGAGCAAAGTTCAGGCCTCCTGCTGTGGGAGCACCGAAACACACAGTTAGTTCCGTCTCTGTGATAATAATTACGTCTCCAAACTGGAACGGACCTACAGTAGCTTATAGCACACAGACATAAGCAGTGGCACATCCTTACAGTATCGCCTCCCATGTTCTCAATTATACAAATAAGCTCAGTTGTGCAATAAAATCACTTGTTCCCATAACAAAACACCTCTAAGTTTATCAATCACACTGGGAGCAACCCAGTTGTATGAACTGCTTAAACACACTGCTAATATAATCAAGGCTGCATTAAGGCAAGCTATTACTGCTGTGCAAACAATGTACACAACCATAGTCTTACGTTCTTCTTGCCTGCTGTTTTTCAAACACTTTTAAAAAAAAACTACAATAAGTCTGCCAAAAGTCAAAATTGAATGGTTTCAGACACAAACAGATGGATCTAGTACTAACGTGACCATTGTGAACATGAATTAACCTCCATAAAGGCCAAAAAAAAAGTCAAAAGAAATATTTTTAGTGCATTTCAGAATAAGAATTATAAGAAAGTATGCTCCTAAACCATTATGGGAATCATGAGCACAAAGAACTGATAAAAACTTAAAAATTAAGTTCTCTGCATTTCCATAGGAAAGACAGAGCATAGGCTGCAGCAGTGCAAGCTCCTCACATACTCTCCTTCCTCCAATGTACCAGGTGCAAATTCAAAACCAGCACACACAATTGAATTTCCGTGCCAGCTTAAACTTTGGCTTTCTTTCAAAGATGACAAATCAATGCCAACGTTTTACTGATGTGGAACCCACTCGTTATGTCTTGCACAGAGACCACCAGTTAATTCAGGATTTAGACACGTTTACACCTACCGACCCATCATTGTGTCGCTACATGTAAACATTTCTGAACTTTATAGAATAATGGATGATTTAATACTGGAATAAACTTAATGAAAACCACTCATGAATAAAAATCATGTCCATGCCCCACAGCTTGCCTGCTTACTCTCAAATTTCTCTTCCCCCCTTCAGAACATGAACTGCTCTACCCTGTCCCCCACAATCTCTTTCTGCTTGAAGTCTCTCAATCCATTACTGGCCTTTCCTCTCTAGTCTCTCTTCATGCTTTCCACCATCTACGCTGTAACACACAAAAATAGCTGTGATAGAAGTGTGACAAAAATAAGTGATGTCTCAACTGGTTCTTTTGCAATTTTGCAGGGGGAAAAAACCTCCACGGAATAATTAATTAAGTCTTGAGTTTGAGTTGGTGTTTTAATCAGTTTCTGAAAAAGATAAATCATGCAATCATATTTTTTGAGCATTACAATGCATTAAAGCAAATGAAATCATAGAGCGCTTAAATGATTAAGATCTTGCTTCTTTCCCACAACGAAAGAAGGAATTTTTGTCTGAACAGCTTTGCTCAAATCTAAGTCTGTACAGACAATACCAGATGAAGATACAAGCAAGATTTGTGGGGATAAGGCATTCCCAACAGAATACTGTTACCTCTAAAAGCTATTTTAATGATGAGGAGCAGAGGAAGCTCAGTCACAGAAAATAAAGGATTAGCAGGGTCCTTGATCTAGCACGTTTCCCCCACACAAGAAACTGCAACCCAAAAAAACAGAGAAAATTCCAACCATACCCCAAAGCAAAGCAAAATAAAATTACTTACTGTCTTCTTCAACATTTTGACAGCGTAAGGTTTCTGGGTCCCTTTCTGCCTGCATCTGTAGACAATGGATGTAGCCCCACTAAATTTAAAGAAAAAGAAAAGGGAAGAATAGTTGTACATACGCCTCTTCAAACATATCAATAAACAGAGTTGCTTATCTGAAGCTACATTTTCTACTCCTCCCAAATACCTCATTTTTCCCCACAGATGCAACCAAAAAAAAAAAAAAAGGTAAAAATTACTCTCTGTTGAACCAGTGAACTTCAGCGGTTATTCGGCCAACAGAACTTGCAAGAGCTCAAGATGTCTCTTGTTTACACCTGAAGGTGTAAACCTGGACACACCCTGGTGGTTTCCTCAGGGCAGCAAAGAACATAATCTGGCCCGAAGCATGTGAAAACATATCTTGCCTTTGTTAAGGCAATCCATCTGCAACAACTACTTGCACTGCGTTTTTTTACTAAATGTTGATGGCAGTAATGGGGAGTGAGACAGAAAAGAAGAGACAATTATTGTGTGGCTCCTCACCCAGTTGGCCAAACAGCCGAATTCGGCACCAGGTGGAGCAAGCAGCACTTCTGGTTAATTCAGTGGAAACTGGCTGGGCTTGTTCATAGCAAAACTGAACTGGGCTTACATCTTCAGGTTGCCTTCAAGGAGTAGTTACTTGAATGCGCTAAATCTGAGCACTCATAACACAAAATTATGGCTCTGCTGGTTGGAAGGGACTTCTCTGAGTGGTAGGTTGGGCTAGACAGTCTCCAGAAGAAGGCTCAGCTGCTGAGGTTACTTGCTATGCTCCACCTGTTACCATCAAGGAAGCGACCTGTACTCTATGAATTAGCTACGAGAGGAAAAACTTCTGGCAAAACCATAATGGTTACAAACAATTCAGATACCTTTATATTCTACCACATTTACTTTTAGACGCCGCTGAGCAACCCAGCGTCAGCCACCATCAAAATGGGTACACTGAAGTGCTATGTGTTAACGCTGGATTAAGGCATGTTTGGAAGCCTTCTGTCCTCGGGAGGTTTGTTACCCACTCTGAGACTCAGCACTTCCAAACAACTGTAGATTTTTCAGCTGGAGGGGACTGCTGTTATCCTGAATGACTTCCCAAATAACACACATTGCAGAACTACATGCAGCCACTCTGCAGTGAGAGGATTTCACGTATACCACACACCAGATTGCACTCCAGATCTCTCTGAAGCAGAAGAAACCCATCTCAGTATTTCTACAGGAGATGACCACAAGCTGCAAAGTAACACAAGCAGCTTTCTTTTAAACAGTGGAATGGTATAACCATGTTTGACTATATGAATAAAGCTGTGACACAAGGTTTATTATTCTGGGTGCACTGCTGTACAAAACCGCCGTGCATGCTCTGGAATCCTCCCTCCTCAGCATGGGCATAGGTGCCAGGTAATACTCTGAGAAGGCATGTCCATATTTTTACGAGTATATGAATGAGCACACAAACTGGCATTTGATTGAGAAGATTTATTTCAGAAAGACCTCTTCATCAGGAAAGGTCACCTACGGCAAGGGTTACATAGTTCAATCATCTGAGGGCTTGTGTGCATCAAACACACATAAAGTAATCTTCACTTCATCTCAAATGTTAAAATGATTTGTCTCTCATAACTGTGTATTGATAAATGTGTGGGAGTACTGCAAGCCTCAGTGACTCCCAGAATCATTACATGAATTTAATTAGATCTCTCCTTGGCTAAGTCTCAAAAGGCTCTATTTAGCAACAAGAAAAAAATATAGCACACTAAAAAACACCTCACATCTTTTAAGTACAGCCAAAAATGTTAAAATATAAAATTCTAAAGGCCTGCTGTGATAAAGTTTATAACTCCAGTATTCCACCACAGCACTGAATAGGGAAGTCATTGCATAAAATGCAAGTAATTCTTGTACCCTGCTTCGTATATTCAGTGTGCAATATAAACATTAAGCTCATTAGTCTACATATGCTCTTACTTAATAGGCAGCAAACCTTCTACAATTTACGTTATTTTGTTGAGGGCACAATTAAATAAAATGTACAGCTGATAATCCAAAAAAATAGATTACCATTACTGTGCACATCTCTAGGTGTTCGCTGCTGCTGCGGCGATGGAGGGCAGTCAGTGTCTCTCAGTAATGCTACTGTCAGTGTTTGCTTTACCAAGTTTGTAACTTGGGTCTGCAAAGTCTCCCATGTGAACAGAAACCTAGATATTAGAACACCTCCAACAATTTAAGAGAACTAGCTTAGTGACGAGATGAACACCAGCAAGGGAAGCATGGAACCACCTTTAACAGTCAATTTGACTGTACCCAAAGCTGGAAGAGAGGCAGCATAATCCCCGAAAGAGGCATATGACAACCCAGAAAGAGAGGAATTTATGAAGGCATGTCCAGATGAGCAGTTTGTCACCAGGATCGTTAGTCACCATTCAAAACACACAGAGGGGCTAGTTTAGAAATTATTCACTATTGCAAAGATTTCTGAAAGCACATCCCTGGAGTCCTAACTTGGGGAAGAAATGGCAGCAAAATATCACAAGACTTGGGAATGCTTTCAGGGAGTTCTCTTTTGGTTTATACGCTTATGCCCAGCTCTGACAGACATGTTCCCAACATGAAAGAGATCACCAAGCTAACAGCTTAACACAGTCTTCCTCTTCCATGCCAGAAACCAGCACTGGCACTCAGGAACAGGCTGGCAACCTGCTTACACCATGCCTGGTGCAAAGCTTGGCAGACAACCCTTACTTGTACAGGCCTAACTCCTTGTCTCTTTAGTGATAACAGGTGTCTCTTTGCTTCTTCCTACTA
>NW_010125567.1:0-8932 GCF_000699245.1 Pterocles gutturalis | reverse complement strand
AGGAAAACCAGCCTATGGGTCTTAATGTAAATGTGTAAACAAAACTGCCTCATGCAAATAAGGGCATTTTGCTTTGCTTATTTTGGCTTTCTGCTGGAGCCCAGTGAGCCTTCTGCTGAATCAGCACATACAACTTTCCTGAGCCAGTATAACTTGGAAGGTCACCAACATAACTGGAGTGAGTCAAGCTTTCATCACCAAAGAGCAGCAGGATGCTTCAGCTGCAAAAATCTCACATGCAACTGAAAAACTCAGAGAGCTGCTGATAGTAACCTCTTGGCCTTATCTTAAGTTTTTCCACATCAAACCTTGACTGTCATCAACCCAGTTCTCAGAACCTGGTCTAGAATTTGTATCAACTAAATATTTCATTCATACATTTGTTCAGAAAGCACAAATATGTAGAAAACAAAAGTTCTGGTGGCAACATGCGACTTTCTACAGGCCTGAAATTTATGGCTAGATAGACTGCGAGCTTCTCAATGTCCCATTCCCTGCAGGTGGTGTTCCACTTCATCCAAATGATAAATATTAACGGTGCTATACAAAAGAGATGATAAAATCATAGAATGGTTTGAGTTGGAAAGGACCTTAAAGATCATCAAGTTTCAACCCCCCTGCCATGGGCAGGGACACCCTCCACTAGCCCAGGTTTCTCGAAGCCTCATCCAGCCTGCCCTTGAACACCTCCAGGGATGGGGCATCCACAGCTTCTCTGGGCAACCTGTTCCAGCGTCTCACCACCTTCAGAGTAAAATATTTCTTCCTAATATCTAATCCAATTCTACCCTCTTTCAGTTTAAAACCATTACTCCTCATCCTATCACTACACCCCCTTATCAAGAGTACCTCCTCATCTTTCCTGTAGGCCCCCTTTTAAATACTGGAAAGCTGCTATCACCTATCATCACCTATACACAATGCTTAAGGCCCTTATTTAATAGGCAATAGGTACCAACACTAGGCAGTATTTAATCCTACAGCATGAATAGTTTTAACTGAAGAAACTGAGAGGACTCTAAGCCCAAGGAGCTGATAGACACTTGCAAAGGTACATTGCAGTGTGTGACTGACAAGCAACCCATTCCCAATTCAGACTAGAAAATAGAAATAAGTCTCCTGTAATCCAGATAAGTCCAAACACAAGATTACCCACTATATTTTGTTGGTATATTTAGAACAGATCATGACAGCTCTTCCCTCTTTATAGTTGGTGAATACATACACATATACATATCTTTGCATATATACATACTTATATTTATATGAATTATTTTATTATATATGTTTGTGTATGTAAGTGTGCACTTATTTACTTTTAAAGAAAATAAGGCTTCCAAGAGCATCGAGCTGTTGCTTTTTTTGCATCTCTGCCTAGAACAGGCTGCCTGAACTCAAACCATAAATTATTTGAAGCTCGCTGGAACAATATGAAAAAAGGCATATTCTTGGACCATATAGCCAAGTGAGAGAATAGTAAAAATCAGAATTCCTACATTGTTGTCATTCTCTTTTACTGGCATATGTGTTTCTGTCTGGAAAGCTGCTTAAAGATTCTGTTAAAGATTTACTTTCAAAAGCCCAGGTATATCTGTGAACATGCTAAAGAACAAAAAAACCCAAACCCAAACCACTTTACTATATACACTGTATGTTTTACCACACAAATATGTTTCTATATCCAGTTTTGAACTTACACAAAACCTAAAAATAACATATACATCTTAACTACTTGGTCATAATGGACAATAAAAACACGCACTTCCATGTGATGCCATCCACAATGAGGACAAAGACAACTCATGAGAAACCTCATGATGTCCTGTGCATGCAATGTATCACAGCTGCTACATATGCAACTCAATATTAGCACAGAACTAGTTTTCCTGCAGTACAAATACTTCAGCAACATGATAAACTCACTCAGCCATTAGTCCAATGATTGCATGAAAAATCTAAAGAATTAAAAGTACCACTTAGTCTGTGAAATCAGACTAAAATCCAATGATTGACCTCTGCATATGTGTTGTTTTCCACACAAATTTGAAAAATGTTTTTAAAAATACTAAAAATGTACATGTAAAACTTTTTGCCCCCCCCTAATATACACTTTATTGAGTATTCTGGATTATTTTTCTTATTATTATCCTCAGATGCTACTGAATTTGCAATTATTTTAGAAGGACACTATTTCAGAGATTGGGCAACAGCACCATATTGCTCTTTCTGTGCTAAGGATTACAGACTGCCAAGGCAAGAAAAAAGGCATCATCACACTTCAAGCACATGTTGTCAAAAACAGTGGTGTCAGCACAGATGGAAGGAAGGCAGGGATGCCCAGGAAGGGTGTTAAAGAGGTGGAACTTAACAGCAGAATTTGCACATAAAGGAGAAAATGGAACCTGCAGGATCAGGCTGGACCTGTGGTAAAGACTGGCAAAGAGAGAAAAGCCAAGGCAAGAAAAGACACAAAATTTGAGACAAGTTGGAAAAAGTCTTTCCTCCCTCACACCCACAAAGAGCTTCTGCCTCTGAAAGAGGAATGGGGACCAAAATGAAACACAGACAGATGTTTAATTGGTCACAGGTAGATAGGAAAGGTGAATTCCTAGAGCTGTAGTTTTTATAATAAGAAAAACAAACAGTCACCAACAATATTTTAATTGGAAGTAGGAAAACTGGTCTTTTCAAAAGTAGGTCAGCATCTCCACACCATGTCCACTCATTCTGGGTTTTATACTGCATTTTGAATCAATTCAGTACAAATACAGTCCTCAGGGTAATCTCCTGTAAATTTCATTTGGATTTAATTCCTTAAGTCTGAATTGATTTTTAAAAAATAAATTAGTTTGTGCTTCATGCAGTCAAAGAATGATTACACAATCGAGTTTGTCCAAACAAATCAGGTGAACCGTCCCAGCAAAACTATACCTATTATAGAGCCATGGAAATCTGTGCTGCCTAAACTGCAGTAACAGATTAAAGTCCAGTATTGGTTTCCATAAAGAATACTGATTTTTTTGTACAGTTTACAGAAGTATAATGTTAAAATACATTCAATCATTCTTTTGTATATATACACTAGAAGGTCAAAATGGATTTATAGTAATGAAATTGCTGTTCCTCGAGTTCAAAATTAAATGCCCAGTTTGAAGTTAAAGACTGGACAGAACAAAAAAAAAATCATTGACAAAGCTATTGACGTACATACAAATGAAAATCACACTTCAAAAATGGGTATTCCATGGAATTACTACTATTGTGTTAATTCAAAAAGCACATACATGTAAATTCAGAAATTCTCACAATTTGCATTTCATGTGAAAGTGTATCAAAACAATCTTTCTTTCTACAGTGAATTTACAAGCAATTCTCAAATTATTCAAATCTGATCTAAAAGCTGCTTCTAAACATCATTATCTACATATACAGGACTTGCAGGCAATTGTGTACAACGGCAGCCTTCCCTTTACCCTCATTATTTCACAACTTGTAAAGACAACGGAAAATTTCACAAAATGAACATAATGAAGGGGGGAAAAAAAACTTGAAAACAGACCACCAACACTGCATATCTTAAAGCATTTTGACCAATCTGGTTTCCTTGCCTTTCACTGAATGGAAGAATACAGCTGACCCAATTTACAGCAAGAATTAGTATCTCAGACCTTAATTTGAAATCATGGAAGCAAAATTTGAACTATGTTGAATTCAAAGGTCACTGCTTCACTGTGAGTACGTTGCTCTCATTGGTGTAAGCCAACTTTCAGAAAGCTGGTTCCTGAACAAAACTCCAAGTAAGACTCCTGAAATGCAGATATGAGGTGATGATCTGAGCACTTCATTCATACACCACTGCGGAAGAAAAATATATAGCAAATACATCCACTCTTTCTTCT
Organism: Pterocles gutturalis; assembly: GCF_000699245.1. Classification (NCBI taxonomy): domain Eukaryota; kingdom Metazoa; phylum Chordata; class Aves; order Pterocliformes; family Pteroclidae; genus Pterocles; species Pterocles gutturalis. The sequence continues at coordinate 5,033 of NW_010125567.1, read as the reverse complement.
TTCTTCCTTTAGCCCTTTTTAAAAAAATGGGTTAGACTGCACATAAGAACAACTGCATTTCTAAAACAGCAGGGGAGTTCTCAATAGAAAAATCAATTTCTGTCCTACCAAGTCTGAAAAAAACTTGCAGATGAAAGTTGGATGAAAATAAACTTGTAATCTTGTCTCGTTGATTTTTCCACATGAAGCTCCTGCAGTCCAATAGCTCCAGAAACTGATTTTGAATATTTTATTTAGAGCAGAGTTTCTTTTGAGACTGCTCTTCTCTTTTCAGGGACAAGGGAATACTCACCTACTCACGTTCAGGCAGTTCAATTAAATAGAGAAAGCAAAGAAAAGGAGGTAGAAGTGTGGATTGAGTGAAGTCCTACTGCTTCCAGCAGGATGCAGATTTTTGTCCTTGGTACTGAACTTTGCAAACGCGGCGGCAAGTTTTCAAAACCAGGTGCTTAGACTACCTGTGCAAGACACAGACCCACATAGTTGGATTGGCAGTCTCAGGCACACTCTCATGGCTACAGACTGCACATGCTCTTTATGTCTATGTGACATGCCGTGCAGCTACTGTGCCTCCCTAAGCTGCACACAATGCCTGATGACTGAAACACATACGAAAATACATGCCTTATTTTAAGCAATGTTTAAACCATTATCTCATAAGCAGCTCTTCCCACGTATCCCTCCAACAGATACTAATGAAGAATAAACATTGTCTATTTCGTCTCAATGAAGAGTGCGTGTGAGGAGAAAGAGCACTGACCAGTAAAAACTTCTGAAAACCTTCAAAAGTGTGTTGCAATACTTTCCTTCCTGGGCCTTTGCAGAATTCCCTGCCTATTTTTTCTCCATTTACACATTCCTTCATCAGGAAGTGATGAAGGAAACAGTCTGTACTTTGAGTAGGTGTCAAGACCCTTGATTTCTGCTCTTCATGACAATCTCCAGGTGCAGAAGGCGAACCAGCCTTTGCACTAAATGACAACGTGTGGCAGTACAAACAGTTTCATGCAACCTGTAATAACTCTTGGTTTTCCTGGTCAACGCAAGTGAAGTAGAAGGGAGGTCATGGAAGTTTGACTACTAGCAGCTTGCTCTGTATATAAAAAAGTAACCTTTTAAAATCAGATGGAAAATTTCATGGCTATCAGGTCTGCATATCCAAACCAAGATTTGAACAAAATTTTTTACTAGCTACTTTAGGTCAAGTAATTTCTAGGATTCTGGAAGCTCTTGTGCCCATGCTTATCCTGAATAGCCCTCATTTTGGTAAGCTACACAGCATTCTCCTTAGAGGTTCATGTTGTGCTGAGTCATCAACTTCTATGCAATGGCTTCTCTGAAATAAGTTGCTTTTGCCAAGAAGTTTATGTGTAGTGCCAACCTAGGATCTCTTATCACAACAAACAAAATTTTAATATATGGCAGACTGAAAAGTTCTTTGGCTTTTTTCTAGCTACTCTGTATGTCTTCTTCTTTAAATCTGACGGGACAGCCATTTCTAACAATAAGAAGTAAGACTGAAAGCCAGGCAATGCAAGAGTTTGGAGGAGTGTACTGTATTTTGCCAATGCTCCCTAAATGAAAACTTTTTATAATGTTTTGCAAATCCTCATCATACTTGCATATATTCTCCATCAAAGATACTATGTTTTTAAATTAAAAAGATAAACTGAAATAACTGGTTTTCCGTAATGGGAAGCACTTTTAGTCTGTCATTTCTAATGTTTTTGTCAGTCACTAAATTTGCCATCATCATAACAACACCTCCAGACTTACATTTGTTTGTAATTTTATTGCAATAAAAAACCTCCAGTAGAAAGATGAAGGTGCAGCAGGGACCACACTGATACTATACATAAAACAGAAAAACAGATTTGCTGAGAAAATGAAGATAGCATTAAGGCAGTATACTCTGCTGCAGGTTGTGTCCATGGGGCGTTATTTCTATTAGAGAGATAAATTTTGCAGTCCTGGTAAGCCTGATGAACAAACCCCAATTTACTTGAAGAGCAGGGGAAGTATCAAGTCAGGTCTGATCTTCCAAAACTATAAAGCCTGACATTCCTAGCTGGGCAGACTTTGGTTCTGTTGGCTGGGTCTAGCCCTTCCTTAAATATTGTAGTTCTTCCACATGCACACAGAAACAGTGCTGCATCAGTCCTGAGCTATCCCTGCCATAAGGAGGCAGTTGCCCCAGAGCACTCTCTGCCACCCACCCTGGTGCCACCTTCCACCCTCCTCAAGGGATAAAGTGGGCAGGAGGCTGGGGGCACCACACTTTCCTTTTCAGAGTTACAAGAACACCATGAACGACTGTGGTGGGTTGACCTTGGCTGGCTGCCAGGTGCCCACCAAGCTGCTCTATAACTTCTCCTCCATCAACAGGATGGGGGTAATTAAAATATGATGGAAAAGCTTGTGGGTCAAGATAAGGACACGGAGATCTCTTACCAGTCCCCATCATGGGCAAAACAGACTCAGCCTGGGGAAATTAATTTTAATTATTGACAATTAATAACAGAACAGGATGGTGAGAAATAAGAAAACTAAGAAACACCTTCCCCCACCTCTCCCATCTTTACAGATTCAACTTGACTCCCAGCTCCTCTACCTCCTCTCCCTGAGCGGCACAGGGTAATGGGGAACGGGGATTGAAGTCACTCCATTACATGCTGTTTCTGCCACTCCTTCTTCCTCACATTCTTCCCCTGCTCCAGGGGAAGCTTCCACTCAGTGGTTCACTGCCCATGAATTCAAATGAATCCTCTCCACTTCACAGAGGTACAGTCAAGAGAAGTGAACACAACAGTGAAGTCCAAACACTGCAAGGAGCCGAGTACATTCTTCAGTGCAGCGAGGAAATGAAACCATCTCACTGACACACAAGGACTGTAGGCGGCACTTTAAAATCTAGGTCCACCATTTTTAGTCAAAGATTCTTTCACCCTACACTGAAGAGAAAGCAACGCATGTTACACTGCATCACCAGACTACAATGGGAATAAAAACACTAGTGTGGGCCAAAAGAGGGTGAGAGAACAGGAATACTATTTATGAAGTAGAAATAAGTGCAGCATACCCAGCCAAAGTGCCTTTTTTTTTTTTAACTTATTTCATTTGCACTTTCAAATACTGAATTATTCCCCTAGAAGGTAATCTAAAGAAAACCTTCCTTCGCTTTGTTTAGTGATAGCGTTTTGTCATCATCCTAATTTCTAAAAATCTGCTTGATTTCGTGGACACTGGCATTTACCACAGCCTGTCCTAGTAAGCCTACATGAATTTCTGATGTAGAATATCCCTTTTCATAGTAGATAACAACTTACAGTCTTACAAGATCTCATGGATAATTCCTCAACCTCTGGTAATTTCCTTATGTCACAGTATTAAAGTCTTGTAAAAGAATACATGTTATCCATAAAAGAGTTTGCTCAGAATGCCATTTATAATCAGTTGTATTACTTCTCTTGCAGGAAAAACAGAATTGTAAGCCACATCATGTCACCCCCTTTCACTTGTATTTGCCCAGTAGTTGAAACCCAAAGGAGAAACAGATCGCCAAATCTAGGCTACTCTCAGGACCAGACAGTAAATCAAGCTACCAGAGGGCATGGCACTGCCACGCTGATGTGTCCTCTGATGAACAAGAGGACCTCTAAGCCTCGAACCGCCCACACTCACGCCCAATGCTCTTCTGTGAGAAAAGCATACCATGCCCACACTGGCTCTTGAGGTTACTTGTTCAGAGTTGACTCAGCCAGTAAGCTCCTGACTATTAAGAAAACTGTGAAAATGGGAAGACATCTTTAAAGAAAACAGGAGACATTCAGACAATACTTAGCCAGTATCAAGTTATCTAATGTTTTAATAAGCCATGGATGGCAAAAGGGAAAAATGCACAGCATGCTTACTATTATGTACAAGATAACAGAGATAGTGTGCCTAGCTTTACAGAAAATGAAAACCTAAATGGAGGAAATCCCAACCATTCAAATCTGAAGAAAAATATATTAGCTGCTTGTTCAAGGGCACCATCATGAAGATGAATGATCAGAGTAATCAACTTCTGATAACACTGTTAACACTATTCAGGATCTTAATGAGGTCCAAGCTTGTAATTCAGACTATGATTTCACCAGACATATGACATATTTTACACATAGTTACTGGTAAATATAATTACAGAAGTTATCCTAGATTACCACACTATGCTTTAATATTCAAGGTCAGGTTGGATGGGGCTCTGGGCAACCTGATCTAGTGGAAGATGTCCCTGCTTACTGCAGGGGCGTTGGACTAGCTGACCTCCATGATCCCTTCCAACTCAAAGTATTCTGTGATTCTATGATATATGTTACTTGAATGTATACATTCACTGCAGTCATATGACAATAACACAGGCAGCAAAAGTCATTCCCAGTTATGGGGAACTTCTAGAATCACTTGTTCATTTCTGTGAAATAGCATAGACTTTGTGAGAAAGGAAAGAGAAGACTTCATCATTCTAATTTTTTTTTTTTTAAGCAAACTGTGGTTGAAAAAGACTCTGATGTCCAATGTCTCAACAAATGTACTTAATTTCCTGCTGCAATTTGCTGAAACTAACAACTATTGCTAACCTACCACTCAACATAATTTTGTAAATATTAAGAAAAAATGAAATAAAATCAGCAAACGTCTCATTTAGTATGTCACACAACTAGCCATCCCAGTTCCATAGGCTGTTTTCCCTTCCTCTCCTTTCTGTCCCTCACCACATCCTTCCCTCTAAATTGGAGAAGTATGGATTTGAATGATGGACTGTTCAATGAATAAAGAATTGGTTGGCTGGTCGCAGCCAAAGGATTGTGGTCAACAGCTCTATGTCTGGATGGAGGCTGGTCACAAGTGGTGTCCCTCAAGGGTCTGTCTTGAGACTGGTGCCCTTCAACATCTTTATCAACAACATAGACAATGGAATCGAGTGCACCCTCAGCAAATTTGCAGATGACACCAAACTGAGCAGTGCAGTTGACACAACAGAGGGAAGGGAT
>NW_010125566.1:3493-4083 GCF_000699245.1 Pterocles gutturalis | reverse complement strand
CCCAGAGGGGACAGGGGTGTCCCCACGGGTCCCCCCAACAGCTGGGCTCAGACAATGAGCCACATCGAGAACATCTGGAGAGCGCCGGAAGGATCAACAGCTCCCAAAACACCCATTGCTGCCACCCCTGGGGCTCTCCGGCCGGGCTCAGCGCCCACAGGCAGCGTCACGGCTGAGCCAAGACCCCAAAATGCCACCAAACCACGCGACATCCTACGCACAAGGACAGACATCCTCGGGGCACGCGCCACCGCTGCGGGCAGGTGGACGTCCCTGTGCTGGAGGAAGCGGTTGCCGCTCAAAGCCACTTCCCCAGCCGGCGCTGTGGTCCCGCTGCGGGGAACCCCCCAGGGCTCCCGGGACCAGTTTGGTCTGCGGGACAGGATGCGAGGCAGGATGTCACCGCTGCTGCTGCCACCAGCGCTGCGGGGTGACGCGGTGAGGCCCAGCCCATCCGGGCCTTGAGCACTCCAAAACAAACCGAAGGGGACCATTAATCACCGGGGCTGAGGGAGGGAGCAAAGCGAACTCCACGGCTTCGTCAGCACCGCGCGGCAGGCGGGGACACCCGGCTGCGTCCCGCTCCCCTC
>NW_010125566.1:2383-3437 GCF_000699245.1 Pterocles gutturalis | reverse complement strand
GCCACAGCAGCCCAGTGCTGGGACTGGGAACCGCAGACTCAACCAGCTGGGGCACCCCTGGGGTCCCTGTGCCCCACAGAACACCCCTCTCATGCACCGAGCCTGGCCACGGTCGGAAAGGCTCGGCAGAGTTTCAGGGACTGCCTTCCAAGCTGGTTGCTGCTTTTATTTTATGTGATTTTTCCGTCTTCAGATTCATCTGGGCACCAGGGAGGCAGTTTGCCGGGGTTTGGCCACATCTGGACTCCCCGGTGAATTTTAACAGCACACACCGGGCCCAGGAGAAGCCAGACACCGCCAGCAACCCACACTCGTGTGCTCACACAGCTCCTCAGACTTCCAAAAAGAAAGAAAAAAAAACAAAATACAATAAAAAGCGCACTCTCCCGCACAGCGTAATCACCTCAAAGGCTTTCTTTTCCAACTGATGGCGCTTCTCAGCCTCCTGCAGCTTCCTGAACAGCCTCTTTGCCGTCTGCCGGAGCTTTTCCACATCTTCACCGGAGCAGTCGTCCTCCTGCGGAGATGGTAAGAGGGCAGGATGAGCCGTCGGGAGGTATCAAAGGAGCCCTCCACCCCACCGTGGGCAGCGCCGGCGGTGACAGCGCCTGGCTAACATCACTTCTCAGCTTGAAAAAAAAAAAAAAAATCCAACGGCGCTCCTGTCCTCACCTCCCACGCTCGAGCGACAGCTTCCAGCCCTCCCGATAACGCACGCGGGATCCTTTGGTCGCCTCCCCAGCCCGGCTGCCACCCTGAGCCGCGCTTGGGCAACCTGAAACCCCGCAACGGGAGCCGGATCCACGCCAACCCAGCCCGAAACCCCAGCCCAGAGCTTCTGCCCCAGCCCGGGGAAAGACGAGGAGCTGGAGAAGTCTTTACTTCGGATCCCTGTGATCTCTTCTGCTAAAAAGCTCTCGCGTGCAGAGGTTTAAAAACCCCCATTATGCACATTTTTATTGCTCTGATAGAGCCACGCTCTGTTTCTGATCTGACCCTGATAAAAGGACTGAAGTTTGCTGCAGGAGCGTCCGACCGTGTGCTGAAAATGTTC
>NW_010125566.1:1729-2346 GCF_000699245.1 Pterocles gutturalis | reverse complement strand
CAATCCAAACCCGACATTTCTTTCCGTAGCGCTGAAATCCCCCCGTTAGCTCCGTACCTGCTCCTCCCAGGAATCGGCGCGCAGCCTCTCGGGGTACAGCCAGCTCCCGTTCTGCTTTTCCAGCGTGACCTACGTGAGCAAAGGACAGACGGACGGGGATGTAACCGCCGGCCAGCACGGTCGCCGGCGCGAGAGCGCGGTCGCATGCAGACAGCGAGCTCGGGGGCACCGCAGCGACGCGAGACCGAGGGGGATTTTCTGCAGACAAACATGCAATGGGTGCGCACGGCCAGCCAACGCGCTTTGCTTCCTGACTCCTTGTTACGTGCTCGGGTGGGTTTCGAATTTTGCCTGTAAACGGTGCCAGCGCAGCTTTCATCCGCCACAAGCACCTTGATCTTTTCAAGGCCCCTTCTATCATTTTCCGGACCCGCAGTCTTTCTAATAAATCAATGTCATTGAATGCCCGAGAAATGCTCCCGTTACCTGTGCGTGCTGTTTATCTCCTTGTCTGTTCTCAAGTTTACTACTTAAGTCTTCCCGCAGCTTCTTCAAAGAAGTTCTAGCCTGGCAAAGGCAAGTCAATTTAGCTTCATCTGCATGGACAGCGGCGCTCA
>NW_010125566.1:1017-1561 GCF_000699245.1 Pterocles gutturalis | reverse complement strand
AAAAAAAATAATAAAAAAAAAAAAATTAACAATCTGGAGGGGATTTTTCATGCGTTAGTCATCAACTTCGCCGAGGAGACCCTTGCTGCCGCGCTGCAGGACGCCGGCAAGCGCCGTCTTGACTTGCAGCTCCTCGAATTAGTCAGAGCGAGCGAGCCAGAGGGATGATTTACCGGCTTTTACACCAAATGCTGCCCCAACAGCTTTCTCAAAGCGTTAACAGCGTGGCTTCAGCCCTACCCCTTGATTTGAGGTGCCCGAGGTGCTGGGGCGAAGCAGGTTGCTCGAGCCATCCGTAGGGCACTTCTTTTGTATGCGGACAGACTGGTACCGCTGCTGAGATTTACTGGTTTGAGCTTATTCCCGGGTTTCCACACGCGGGATCGAGCCATCCCCAGGGCACTTCTCTTGGATGCAGACAGACTGGTACCGCTGCTGAGATTTACTGGTTTGAGCTTATTCCCGGGTTTCCACACGCGGGATTGAGCGTCCTGCCCGGTTACGCCGCGACGCATGGCCGCTGCGGCCAGGCAGGGTCTAAGTC
>NW_010125566.1:0-914 GCF_000699245.1 Pterocles gutturalis | reverse complement strand
GCGGCGTCCGGGCGGCTGCGAGATGGGGTCTGGGCAAGCACCGGCCCCGGCGCTGCAGCCCCGCGCGGGCAGGAGCCGGGGTGCAGGCAGCAGGCAGCACGAACAGGCTGTTTTCTTTCAGAGGGAGGAAAAAATACGCATTTTGGCAGAGGAGTCAGAAGAATGACGTAAAAAATCCGGAGGCTGCCCTCCCAGCTCTGCCCCTCGCTGCTCCCCGGGTCCAGCACCCAGCACAGAAACTCCCCCCTGAGAGCAAACCCCAATTTCAATTCTTTTTCTTTTCCCTTTTTGTCTCTTTTTTTTATTTTTTTTTTTAGGCCAAGCTGCCCGGATGAGAACATGCACCCAACCGCTTCCGTGCCTTGCGATGAGCTCTCCAGAAATAACATCCCCACCCGGAGCAGAGGGAAGAGTTAATCCTCCCGGAGCCTCATCAGCCAGTTTACTCTGGGAGATGAGACATTCCAAAGAAACTGCCTTTTAACGAGAGGCTCCGGTTGCACCGCACCCAGGCATGCAGGGGACAGCCTTGGGGGAAAGTCATCACGCAATTCTCTTCAAATTCAGTCCATATAGCAGAGCAATTAGTCAGGCTGAATTAATTTATGGCGCTTGATTAGGCTACTGCCCTGTACGGGCAAGTCAACCGACTGGAGAGTTCAGCTCCGCTGCCAGTTTGCCAGAGCCGTTGGGGCTCGAGGGCCGCAGCCGGCGTGGGCATCGCGTGAGACCCCGCGGGACGTCCCCGGGGAAGCAGAGCGCCCCAGACCCTCAGCGCAAGACCCCCTCAAGCGCAAGGCCCCCCGGCAGCGGCGTGCAAAGCAGAGCCCCGCGCGGCCGTTAACTACCTCTTGGATGTAACGAACTTCGCTTTTCAGCTGGTTGACGTGCTCCTCATGGTTCACGCTGCCCTC
>NW_010125565.1:63278-75361 GCF_000699245.1 Pterocles gutturalis | reverse complement strand
CCGAAACTCACGGAACGGAGACAACGATTTGAGTGTCCCAGGCGGTGGAAGCGGGGGAAAGGCCTTGGAGAGCGATGTGGAGCCAGGAGAGAGCACCGAAAGCGGAGCCAAGGCAAAAGAGAGCACTCTTCCGGGTGTTCTTACCTATATACTGGGCACGACGTGCATGGTATGGAATAAATCATTGGCTATTCTGAGTTTCAATTTTAACATAAGGGCAAATCCTATGCTAGCAACCGGCTGTGCCTCTTTGCTCGTCTGCTGACCTTGGCAGCAGAACAAAACATTATTCTCTTATCAGCTCCTCTGAGCGTAAATCCAAAACACAGCCTCTTTCTAGCTATTTATGAAGAAGAAGGAGGGAAAAAAAAACAAAAAACCAAAACCTCACAGAGTTAACTTTAAGCAGTCTTTAACCCACGACACCGTGTAATGTCCCACATTAAGGACTGAAGGTGGACGGCTGAATTCCAACAGGGAATGAGGTTGCTCATATTACTCAGATATTCCGGACTTCCGCTCATCTACATGAGATGTAATTTCTCATATTTATATTGGAAGCCATTACAACTACTGCATTAATTACTCAGAAATTCAGGTGATACAGGATACTCTGTAAGTCACTACCTATAAGGGAATTACGTACCTTTACTTAAGGGATCTAAAGTTATATACATAGAGGTACTCTAGTGATTAAAAAAAACCCTACAGAGCAACAACTGAATATACAGCAAATTAGGTGAGTTACTTTGATGCCAGGTGAATCAGTACAAGCATCTGTGTAACTGCATCTTTAAAACAGCTCATCACAGTTATCATTCTCTGATTAAAAAAATAAAATAAAATTGTGAGTCTGGCACAGAAAAAAAGTTTTGCAAGAGAAATGCAAGACAGATTTGGCATGTGGAAGATCTAGGTATAGAATCTTGAACAGTACTTAAGAATACAGCAGCTGGAGATAGTGCAATATATCCATGTTAGCTAAAAAATAATTTTACAAGATTGAAAAAGTTACAGATAATGTACACTGAATGACCAAAAGGTGTTCTGTCTTTATTTCCACAAAAAAATGCAAAATGTTAAGATTTTCCCCAGGAAACAAACAAACTTTATGACTAAAGTAGACTCTGTATAGCGAAGAAAAGTCTTACTGAACTGATGGGAAAGTATGTGCTTGTGATTGCCTGTGATTACCCATTTTCTTTTATTGAAATAGATGTGGGTATTATTAGTTCTACTTAATACAATCAGAGAAATGCTTTGTAATTTCTGAGTGTTTTTTTCTCCACTGCTTATAGTTATTGATTTTTAATTTCAATGCTAAATATTTTAATATTTTCTTTGAAAGGAAATTATAAGAACAACAAAGTTTTAAGATTTATTTTGTGTCTGAAAAGAATTGCCTCAGGTTTTGGAGTCATGTGATTACACAATCATGCCATATATTAAAAGACAGCTAATTATAGAGAAAATTTGAAAAACATGAGTCATTAATGAGCCCAACAACATTGCCAAATATATGCTAAATATTTACAAAATATAGCCTCTTCTATGAATATTTTCTTTATTTTTTCTCGGAATATTGGAGTGCTCAGAAACTTCCCAGATTCACAGTTAAAATAGTAATACTGTTGATTATTTTAGTAAATTTGCAGGTATAAAAATATAAGAACTAAATTGGTTGATGTGCCCAAAAACTTGCTGTGTTTTTTTCCAGCTTTATGAGCTGATCTAATAAATCTGGGGTCATAACACCCTAGAAACTTTGTCATGCTATAGTGGACTGGTTTTATTGGATCTAAATTATTTAATATAGGTGGGATTATTGTACAATCTGACCAAAGGTATGTAATATGTCGCTTTCTCATTGAAAACAACTTCACGGTGTGAAGTTAGAGAAACTTTGAAGATACAGGATAAGTCAAAGGAAATTAAAAAGATGTCACAAATAACACTTTTACAATTAAGTTGTCACAAAAATAAAGATATACCTTTAGGCTGTTAGAAGTTAATACTACAGATGAGATTACTGTCTGCAATTTTAAATTCTGTGATTGATACTATCACTAGAAACAGTGGCTCACCTCTTCTCATATTAGAAATCTCATAGTCTCTACTCCCTGGAACTTCAGACAAATATGAATTAACTCACAAAAAAAACAAAACTAAAAATATTAAATTAGACTAACTAAAGCAATACCAGAGATTATATGTTGTGGGGAGGTAAAGGAGTAGAATTTCTCTAGAGGCAGAACTGATTATGTTTTTGTATGAGAGGTTTCCAGTCATGACCTAATTTAATGCAACTACTACCCATGGTTTAAAGCAAAGAAATTTTAGTTACCAGCATAAAACACTGCCTGTTTAAGTTCCACTTCTGCTGGGTTTCTCTGCCTTCATTTTAATCATGACTGTTACATGCATAGTTTTATTTCCAATGGTTTTAAAAAATTGCTTTTAAACCTCCGTTTTCTAATGTAGAAGTCTAAATATGAAAGAGAACTAATTAGTATTTTATCTCCCTTCAATAATTTCAATATTCGTATATGAATCTGTAAAATACAGTGCTACATAAATATACATAGGTAATACTTAAAGCGGGAATGTGTAGGAGGAGGGTGTACCTTACTTCAGTAATTACAACCTGTCCTGTATATGCAAATTGCATTCCAAAGTGTTCTAAACACACATACATGTACTCAACTCTCCCTGTAGCTCAAACACATCTACAGCACAGACTTAATCTCAGCATTTAAGGAAGGCTGTAGGAAGATTATTGCTACAGAAGATTTTATTAAATTTTATTTCTCAGTTCCTCTTTTCCAAAAATTCCTTTCTTTTTAAAAGCTACCTTAGCTTTAGATTGTGCAAAACAAGTCTCAATGCCCTGATTTCATTTTAGGACTTTTTGGTAATACACTGCTGTGCTGGTTTTGGTTTGAGTGGAGTTAATTCTCTTCATAGTAGCTAGCATGGGACTATGTTTTGGATTTGTGCTGGAAACAGTGTTGATAACACAGGGATATTTTAGCTATTGCTGAGCAGTGCTCACACAGAGTCAAGGCCTTTTCTGCTCCTCACACCACCCCACCAGTGAGAGGGATGGGGGTGCACAAGAAGTTGGGAGGGAACACAGCTGGGACAGCTGACCCCAACTGACCAAGGGGATATTCTGTACCATATGATGTCTTGCTCATCATATAAAGATGAATGAAGAAGAAAGAAAAGGGATGACATTCATAGTGATGGCATTTTGTCTTCCCAAGTAACCATTAACCTGTGATGGAACCCTGTTGTCCTGGAGATGGCTGAACACCTGGGAAACAATGGGAAGTAGTGAAAGAATTCCTTATTCTACTTTGCTTGTGTGTGCGGCTTTTGCTTTACCTGTTAAACTGTCTTTGTCTCAAAACATGAGTTTTCTCACTTTTACCCTTACAATTCTCTCCCCCATCTCACTGATGGGGACTGAGCAAGTGGTTGTGTGTGAGTGTGTGTGGTGCCTATGCCAGCTGGGGTTAAACTGCAACAGCTGCCGGCAGCCATTGCAGCATCCTCAGATATTACAAATTAAAATGTTTTCTCTAGTATTTGTAGAGTTAGTATGCAAACTGAAAATGTAACTAATGTATTTTTGTACTTGGGCAGCCAAGTCTCATAAAACCAGTGAAGTAGGCAGATGACCTGGTTTTAGACCTCATTTTTAGAACTGTTTTTAGCACCATGTTTGTAAAATTAGGATAACTGACATAACACTTAGAGACCTTCGCATTGCTACAAAAAATCCAATAATATTTAATCAGACTCCAGCAGATACAGATAAGAAACTGCAATTCAAAAGTCCCAACAATTTACTCTAAATCACTTAGATATATTTGGAATTCCTATCAAATGTTATATGTCAAATTATGTTGGAAACTGCCACCATATCAGAAATGGTACTGATAAGTCCCTATGCCAGTTTATTTCAGTGTTGAGGTTTCCATTATTCCTTATGGGTTGTGCTGATTTGTAACTCAGTGCTAGATCAACATTTGTCCACTAGAGAGTCACTAAGGATAACACACAGTTCAGAAATACTGGAGGTTTAAAGAAATGTATTCCCCCAATTGTATTTGTGTATTTCCTGTGCCAAATGTTTAATGGAACACTAAGTTAGAAGTTAATTTAAAAATAGAAAAGACGCTGTGAGGGTACAGTGAAATGTAGCATATTAATACCACTGTGTGTAGTTTTTATGTAAAGTGGACAGGAAAACAATCTTCAAGGATATAAATTGCTTGTATTAATTCTCCATTCATTTCTCCTTTTTAAACCTTTATTTACAGTATTTCAATAGTCCATAACTTATTCTGAAGGCACACTTATTCATGGACAAAAACTGCACTTTTAATTGAAAATAATTTCAACATCATAAATAGAATTTTAATAACAGAAGTACTTACAGAAGGATAGGATAGGAAGTTCTTAAAAATGCTTTGGTATCTTATTATGGCTGGGGAATCTTATCTGCACATATTTGTTTATGTATTAAAACTGTATGTGAAGTATTCAAAAGATTGGAAATTTTATTAAATTATGCTGCCATACAGCCATGGTTCATTTCACCCTGGATTATGATATACTCCTTAAATATATGGCCATGCTCTCATCTTCCATTCACTGTACCTTGTAATCTTTGTTATGTGTAGACAATTGACAGTACTGTCTGAATTGTTTAATGATTATTTCTTTGAATTCACACCCCATAAGGAGTGTACCTGAGTACCATTTCCACATCCCTAACTGTCCTCTGCATATGGAGCTATATATTTTTGATTTAATATTTTCCATGGTTGTATTTTTTTCTAATGCTCAAATCCACAACAGACTCAGGTTTGATGGTGTGGAACACAATATTAGGTGCCTCTTTTGGAAAGTGAAATTCAGAAAACATGAATTATGCACCTGAATTCTTCATGCAATGAAGGTAGCATTCATCATACCTAATTGGAGCTATCTAAGAGTTAATGATCTTGCTTTTTTTTCAATAAAAAATTCTTTCAAGGATTTATTTCCTCTGCCTTGTACACTTATCAGAAGCTGGACTAAATCTCCATGTAAAGGCATTTATCTCTCACTTTCAAATATTGCAACACCTTTATATTTGATCCATAGAAGACAATATCCTTATCATAAAAGACATACCTAACAAATGAGTCCAAAAGAAGAGAATTTTTAAAATTCTACCTCTCCTGTGAACTTAGACACTTGTCTAAAGCTGGAATGTATCCTTTTTATAAATATGAGTAGGTTCTTCTCTTCTCTTCTCTTCTCTTCTCTTCTCTTCTCTTCTCTTCTCTTCTCTTTCTTTTCTTTCTCTTTTCTTCTCTTTTCTTTTCTTTTCTTTTCATCAATAAGAGTAATTTGTAATTATGGTGTTATTACTCCTGCCTACATTTGTAATACAGCAAGAGTTGCACTACTTGTCCAATAAATTAGGGTTGCATTCAGTGCCCTCTTCTGCCTGGACAAATTCATATCCATCTGCTGAGCTATAACTTAGGCTTGTAGCCACCTTTTTTGCAAAATCCAGCCCACAGTGCAGCCAAGGATACAAAAGTCATGAACCTTCAAAAAAGCAATAATAAGAAAGAGCATGACCCTTGCATGCTAATGAAGGCATTCTCCTGGGTTTTATCTCATCAGTCCTGAATAAAAAATCAGTCTTGGATGAAAAATACTGAACCACTCTAGAACAGGGACTCAAACTGGAGACTTGTTCTTCCCAAAGAATGCTTCCAGCAAGAGTGCCTTTACTGTTATGCTACATAATCATGCTGTTTATTTACATTCCCATGGAAAAATATTTTTCTAATAGACAGATATTGAGGATTTTGGTGTCTGAGAGCACACGAAGCAGCGTAAGAATTTTTTATAATGCTGTAGATGATGTTGAGTTCAAATCTGTGCTCTTAGTGTGGACAACTGATCTTGGTGTCTAAATAAACCTTGGTGATTACGAAAATCAAAATTACTAACAGTAAGTACCTGGGCTGGATGTATGCAGTCTATTATTTTCTTTGTTTCTTACTTCTAGAGAAAACATGGCAGAAATTGATGTCTTTTTACCTTTTTTTTTCATTGTAGACTGTGTCAGAGAAGAGTCCAAATCTAATGCTGTTATGAAAGTTTAGTCTTTCTGTTTGTTTTCTTCTTCAGATAAAATTAAAATAACTGCAGACAGGTATGAGAATAAAGGTAAGTCATATACAGTCAGATGTAATTTATTGATACTAGTTTGAACTTTTTGTTGTCATTATATGTCATGTTTCACACAATGAAAAAGAATACTAGCCCTGCATAACCCTGGCATTACGAGCAACTGTACAAGGAATTTCTCAGTAAAATCTGTTTAACTGCCTTTGAAAAAAAGATTTTAAAAATGTGGAGTTTTTTGGTGTAGCCGTTCCTCTGGTTCTCTGTCTAAGAGCACGGGACCGTAAGGTGATGTCACACACCCTGAGAGATCAGTTACAGGCATGTGCACATATTTACCATGACTACACGTGTAACAGAAAAGTCTTTCCCAATGGCGTATTTGTAACTTATGACTAAGAGAGGAGATAGCATACCAAAAAAAAAAAAAAAAAAAAAAAAAATTAAAGATCAGATGAACATTCAGAAATCCTTATCAATTCAAGACCTGTGTTTCCAAAAATACCCCACAAAATCACACTGTCTTCCATATTCTTGGCTAGACACTTGAAGTGGAAAAACATTTAGCTGAGATTTCAAAACCACTAGGAATGCTATTAGTGTGGCAATCACCACACATGAAGAAAAGTATTATCTATTTTCTTCCGCTAAATGTTATCTAAACTTGTTGAAGTATCTTTGACGATGATGGATGTTACATGTATTTAAATAGTTTGGAAAAGACCAGAATGAAATTAGATGTAATCCATAGATTTATTTTGTGTTTCAAGCAGCTAGTCTTAGCTGACTTGTAGGTTAAAAAAAGGATGTTACTTAGTGTGTCAGTTGGACCAAAAAAATCAAAAAACGAGTGCTTGTATGTAAAAAATTTTTGCACAGTTAAAGAAAAAAAGTAAGGATGTATTAGCAAAGATCTAAACTTTTAAATAATCATTCTTATTAAAATAAATCTTAAACATGTACAAACTAAGTGAATCAAGTCAAGACACTCAGATACAACACTTTTATTTCTTTCACTTAGGAACTGATAGATTGGTATTGTTAAATGATGTTAATGCTTTAATGTTATGCTGTGTTATGCATAATTTATAACTCTAGTGCCAAAATGCATGAGTGCAGTTTTCTTGATTAGATATTTTAAGAGCTGAGAAATCTGCAAACTCTCTGTCTGACATTATTTTATTTAGAAAACCTGCTAATGCAATGTCGTTTTAGCATATTCACAATAAATAGATTTTAGCAGAATGACGGATATATCAATAAGTTTTGTCGTGAAGAGTGTACGTAGATAATCTGTGACAGCATTAATTACTTCAATGTATCATGTTAACAAAGCTAAAGTTGGAACAGATTATTATAGACTACTACACCTGATTAAGATGTCTCATACTTGTTTCTGCAGAATATGTAAAATTCGCTCTGTTCTACACATTTAAAGAGAATAGCATAACTCTGTTAAAATTAACAGAATAAAGTGTGAACTGTCACTTGATTCTGAATTTTAGTGCTGAAACAGTGCTATTTGTTATTCATTGAAGTCCTTCATAAGCATTCCAAATACTGACAATTTTTTAGGGATTCTGAATCTCATTTGCAGGTGAAATAACCTACCATAACGCTGCAGAAGCAATTCAAGTTTGGCAATAACAATTACATTAGAAGACATTTTTAAAAGGGTAGGCTGCTCTAAATTTAGGTCATACTTCAGGCTAGAAAGCCATGGTTTGAAGAAAACTCCTGGCTTTTTGAATCCAAATGCTCTCATGAATAATCACAATCATGATCCATTTTAATACAGGTTTTTTGACTCCCCATCAAAACCCATGTTGGAACCTCATCACCCCAACTGCTAGAAATGTCTAGCCTAAACTTATTCACAACTAGTCCATACCCATCTGTTCCTAGACCACAAATTTTCTTTATTTTAAGATCTTTTCTTGACTGTTTACCTCTGGACATTCTTCTTCTTGGGATAACCAAACTATGCTTTTTTTCTGTCCACTCTTTAGCTTTTGCATTTAGTTCTATTCACCTTTTAGTTTTCTGAATATAAATGACTCAAAAAAACCCCATGTAAAATTCCAGAAGAAACATCAGGAGTGATTTATGAACCAAAACGAATAATTTGTCCTCTGTGGAAACTTTCTCTGAAACATTCTAAGAAAAAAATATGCCTTTTCATTACCTTGTGATTAATATTAATCACCCTGTGATGACTCCTTTGATGTCATCCCTTTATAGCCATTTCTGAGATTACAGCAACTGTTTGTCAGTCCATTAGTTTCTAAACATGTGATTTTGGATTTTGAACTATCAGGTTGTACTCAATTCTGATTAATCCAGGAACATTCTTCCTGTTCTCCTTCTTGTTTTATACCACCTGAAATCAATATTTTTTTTTTTTTCCCAACAAAACAGATAGGAAGTAAAAAACATAGAGCTGCAATTCATGGAATACTATAAAAGATCAAGATGCATGTGATCTGTATAATCCATGTAATCTTAATTATGCTTGAAAATTGTGCTTTAAATTATGAATACAACTAAATTGGACCAATTTCTGAATCTGCCAATAAATTATTACACAAATGAACATTTAATTGTATTTTTTTCTCTTAAAGAATGACAGCTTAAAGTTTTTAATGTTTACACTTGTACTCATTTCTTCTTACTTTGTGATGCTCCTCTTGTACATATCATTTTTTTCATACTTATAAAGACTTATTAAGTAAGTCTTATTGTGAGCAGTTCTGTCATTTAAAACATCTGATAGTACTTAAATATTTATCTAGCTGTACAGAACTATTTAAAGGACTAGGAACTGAAGGTATCATTCTACTAAATTTTTTATTGACTTTGGATATGACATCTGCCAGCACACGTAAAGGAATAGGGTTTGAAGTGGGACCAAAATGTATTTGGTGAGACTATTGTTGTGAAAATTTTAAATCTAAAGATAAACTACATTAGACATAAAATGTTTTAGGTAACATGAGTATATACCTATCTTGAGCACAGGTTTTTCTATGGACCACAAGATAACTGATACTTTCAGTGACCAAGAAAACAGAGGCTTTTTCATGCTTCTTAGATTTCCTCTCTTCTAAGAAAGTCACATTGGATTCATTCTATAAGAGCATTCTCCATCACGATTTTCTGACCTCTGATCCTTCTAAGGAGAAGCTAGCTACAAGTCCAGTTGTTGAGACATATGTAGGTAAATATTTTTAATTAGTTGGTTCTTCACTTATATTTCTATCCAGATAACTTATGTGAATATTTTCTTTAATCTCAGTATAATTATATGTTTAGGTAATTCAAGAATCAAAATAAATTTGTTTAATGTATTCACTCTGGAAAACAACTTGTAAGTGAGAGAATGGTACATATCTCTCCACCCTCTTTTTCAGGAATGAATCTGTTATCCAAAACTTCATGAGAGTATTTCCAAACAAATGCAAGTAATCTGAACAAATCAGCTTCAGAGGATCAAAACAGAGTATCATCATTCCAAGAGTGTTTCTGGAGTCCATTTCTTTGGCTGGGAAGGTGAAGTTACACATGTGGCAATTTGTCACCAAAAGGGAATGGGAGAGATAATTTACTAATCCATGTTAAAAATTAAAGGTTAAAAAAAAAAAAATCATTAACTATAATGAAAAATATATAAAGACAAGAATCTATAATACCTTCCAGGAATACTAAGAAGAAGTGATAAACTGTTGGATTCTTGCCCAAAGTTCAAAAGATATAATGAATGGTTATAGTTTTTCCACATAAATTATTGAGAAGGAGTTATCCTTCTTCAGCTTTCTGTTATGCAAGTGATCCTTTCACTGTCTGCAATGGGGAGGAAAGAGAATTGTCTTCATCCTTTCTACTGAACATCATGGAAAACATTAAAAAATCTGTCAAATTATATCAATTAACCTGGCTATTGCTTTAGCTCTGTTGATCTCAGAAAAGCGAACAATCAAGTTGTTTTGTTTTTTTTTTTTTCCCTGCAATTTGATTAGTTACAGTCACGAACTACGAAGAAGAAGTATGTAATAAAAATTATTTTTCTTATATCTCCCTTTTTTTCCTGGATGTAGTTGCTATTATATTGAGGTTGCTATTCAGAAGAAAAGCAAATTAAGAGATATTTTGCACAAGTTATGGTTTCCATTAGAGATAAGGTGAAGCGGCAAGAATTAAAGTCTCACTAAATCTGCTTTCCTTTTGGACTTATGGAGTGGGGTGAGAGTCCTTCCATTTAATTTTTGAAATAGATGAAAAAGAAGAAAGAATACTCTTTTTCTTATACCAGTTTGTGATTTTATAACTCCTATTTTCCTTATTAGTCAAAGGGAAAAAAACCTGAATAATGAATAAAAAATAGCCAAATTATGTGAGTACGTGCATAAGCATACACTTTCCTTCTTTCCTGAACTTTGATAAGTGTTGAGCAGTGGAAGAACAATCCCAATAACATCTTTATTGTATTCTAGTTTGTATACGTCCAAGACAAGAAAGACATGCTACCGAATATATCCTCTTCCAGTCTAATTTTGGTACGAAGCAACACACAGAAAGATCAATAGTAATTTCACTGTAATAATTTGTCATCTAATATAGTCAAAAGAAGAAAAAAGTGGCAAACCTTCACTGACAGCTCCACCTTCCAATACTCCAGCTTCTATTACTGCTGCTTCTGACTGCAGACAAAATGAGAACTGAGAACTTAAAAAAAAAGTTCTAAAAAAACTGACTATAAGAAGCAAAAATTCTTATATATTAACACAACTAAATCTACTACTGGCTCGGGAAGATAATATGTAAGGGATGTACGTACTTAAAATACTTACACAGAACCTAGTGATGTACTCAGAAAAAAAACAAACAGAACAGCCTATTATTATTTCTTAACATCAGGACCGTCATGTTAGTCAATAATAAGAATGAAAGATTTTTAAGTACAGTAGAAAACAGGAAAATAAGTTTGGGTTTATAATGATCAATATTTATTCACATAACATAAATCATGGACATCCTATGAAATAAGAGCCTATAGGCAAATTATTTTAAGACTTCAAAACTAAAAGAAAAATTGCAAGTGAAAGGAATTTTTTTCCACAAAATTTATTTGCAAAAAAACCCCCAAACAAAACACCAACCCCCACAAAACCCCCCACCAAATCCCACAATTTTCTATTGAACCAGTTGCTGTTCTTGTTACTCCTTGTAAATAGATTTGTAAAATAAACTGCACTATCTCCCACTTCCTACCAGGAGGTTCAACTAAGGAGTAATAGTACTCTGACTTGACAAAGACAAATAACGATGTAAATTGCGTTAGAAATAATGGATGCATTAAGAGATAATCCTCATCCTTCTCCATGCCATGACCTTCCCTCATTAAGATGAGTAAGTATAATATGATTCTGCACTGTCCTGGGTTAAGCGGAGAGAACTTTTTTTTCCCTCTTCTTCATAAATAGCTAGAAAGAGGCTGTGTTTTGGATTTATGCTCAGGAGAAGAGCTGATAAGAATGATGTTTTGTGCTGCTGCCAAGGACAGCAGACTAGGGAAGAAGGACGGCCGCTTGCTAGCATAGGATTTGCTCTTAGGGCAAGACTGAAAGTCAGAACAGCCAATAATTTATTCCATATCATACACATCATACCCAGTATATAGGTGAGGACCCTTCCAGGAGAGCTCTTTTTCTTTTGCTTCCCTTGGGCTTCAGATCATCTCGCTTCAGGTGTCTGCATTCGCTCTCCCAAGGCCTTTCCCCCCCCACACACACTCCGGTCAGCTCTCTCAGCCTGGGACGCTCAAATCGTTATCTCTGCTCCGTGAGTTTCGGGATCCTTCCTCTGCGGGGGGGTCGTTAGCTGTGGCC
>NW_010125565.1:17316-63027 GCF_000699245.1 Pterocles gutturalis | reverse complement strand
TGGGGGGGGCAGTATCACTGTGTATCACTCATTTGTATATTTGTACATAGTATTATTTTCAATATTATTGTAGTTTGGTTATTTAATTGTCCTTATCTCAACCCACAAGTCCTCTTTACCATTTAACCCTTTTATTCTCTCCCGTATAATTGGATGGGGGAGGAAATTGTGTGAGTGGGTGTGTGTGGTTTGGTCCCCAGCCAAGGGCTAACCCGTCACAGTATGCAAAATACTAATTCACTTTGTTTAGAGTTCTATTCAAAACAGTTTGTTGTTTAGATATTTACAAAGTTTTTCTATGTGGCTAATGACAAATATTTTCTCTGTATAACCATCATGTAGGATGAAAGGCATACTTGTAAATACATTAGTGTTATCTGTCTAAAGAACTACTGAAGTTTGTCTATACAGGAAAAGCATAACACACTCCTTTACTTTGTTAAATAACAGAATGAATGATGTCTTCAAATTTTTATTTTTTTTAACAGATTATTATTATGGTCAAAAATAATCTTTCTCCCTCCAATACTTCAATATTAGTCAGAGAAGGTGCAGGACAAACAATACATACCAAACAACCTTCTAGTGATAAAGCTTATAGCGATGCAGCACAGGGTGAGTTATGTGGAATGAATCTGGGTTCAAGTTTCAGCTCACTCAAGCTAGTTGATCATACATGCTGACCTTTGCTCATCTCATTTCACCAGTTACATCAACTCTCTGCTTTCACAGGAGTAAAATTAGGTTTTTAAAATAACACCACTTTTGAACCTAATTGTGATTCTTTCTTCTAGCATGCTAATTGCATTTGTGTTTCTTGTCACTGTTCACATAACAATCCTCCAGTGTGTTCTTTGAAGGGCCTATCCCAGTCAGTCAGCTTCCACACTGAGCTTTGTGTGTAAGCTCAGGCTCCTTGTGGCTTCTGCTACAGCTACTGTCATTCAGCTGGACCAAATTTTAGCCAGAACCCAGAGGACCTTCTCCAGACCAACCCTTCCGTCTTTAAATGTCTTAAACAAAAAAAGTGATGGACTGAGTAATTTCTAGGCCTCTGTCCTCCTTTCCTTTACAAGGTATCTGTTTTTCAAAATGCACATTGATGTAAAAATAAAAGGCCATAAGAAGAAATTTGGTGGGAAGAATGTACCAAGCACTAGTGAGACTGCTTGATCTTCCATGTTAATAAACAGAAATTTTGGAATTCCCACAAGGAAGGAATCACTATCAGAAACATTTTAACTTACAGGCAGTAAATAGCTAGAGACAGAAAGAAGGCGGTATGGCCCAAGAGTGTCAATAGACCTTTTGTATGCCTCTCATTCTTGTTTCTTAGAGGGTTATCATCACTCACGGGCATCTATCCATCCTTTTGGAGTGATCAATAAATGCACAGCATAAAGATTTTTCTTGGTTTAATTATAATTCAGTATATTTATTTATCAGGCACCAGAGAATTGGCAATGACATCCATGACTTTTCTTGACATGTCCTCCCCAACAGTGCTTTGAGGATATCCATACTCTATTCAGTTGATATCCAGTGGAGTCTGTGTCTGTGTAAAGAGCTACCGCTTTAATAATACAGACCTAGGTCAATTTGCTGGTCAGTAACATGGTTTAATATCTCTTACTTGTGGATGATGTTGTTTAAAATTTCAGGCCTCTTCACCCATGATTAGAACACAGTCTTCTACCTAATTGGGAGAGAGGAGATTTAGTGACTTTTTTGCCTCAACTTCTCTTCAAGTGTTACTACTCAAGCAACTACACTTACACTGGCTTTAAGTTCAGCTCTTGCAAAAAAGAAGAAGGAAATGCATTCAGCTTGCAAATCAGATGTGTTTTTTTTTGTTTTGTTTTGTTTTTTTTTTTTTAATAATTATCAGCTCCTGGATTGAGGTACTTTATCTCTGTGAATCTGGCAGGGACTCCTTTCATCACAACAGGGACAAGCTGAATAAAACATCCAGCACGTGAAGTCACATAGGCCTGATTCTGGTTTTAAGAGAGGAGCAATTTGCAAGACTACATGTACCACTCTCATTTTAAAGGACATGAGTATCTGTATTTCCGTATTTTCTTGAAGAATTTTGATTCTCTGTCCCCAGATTTCAATATTCCTCTTCTACAGTCGTTAACCTCAGCTCTCTCATTTTTGCAGTTTCTTTAACTGTTGACTTCCCTTGACTTCCCTTGTCTCCCTTGACTTCCTCCTCATCTTTTGCATTCATTCAGGCTGAGCTGTATCATAAGTCTTGGGATCAGACCTCCCAATGTAGTATTGTCTGGGCTTATGGTTTCCAGAGCTAAAGCCTTACCAGTGTGACATAAATGGTTACAAAGCACATCAGTTACCAAAAATAAGACATGAATGAAGCCATGAAGGACAGTCCTTCCTTTGCAGCATGCAAAAAGTTTCAGTGATAGATACCATAATTCCATAAACTTTAAGACACTCTACTAGACACACCAAAATTATGGAGTTTAACTCATTTAACATGTCCAGCTTAGCCCAGGCTGAGGCTGAATTAGTTAAGAAAAGAATTAGGCCAGACTTGATCTTCAAAATTAAACTGTACTAAATTTAGTCATTAAAAAGTCACTTCCTGCTGTGGACAATTCTTAAATAGTATTAACCATCACTACATATACAAAGCTGCTGGTGTCTAACAGTCATATTCCAAATTAGTTGTGAGTGTACAGTACCACAGAGCTGGTGCTGTGCTCTCTGCACTGGTGGGTATGATCCTTGATTGTCCTTAGTTGTCAAGGTCAAGGTGATCAGGATTGAGAGCTTGTTGGTGAGAGAAGTTGGAACTGAAGTGGTCTTTCTTTCTTCTTTGAATTTCCTCACTTATGTCACTTTTGCCTCCCTTTCAGAAAGGGGGTGAGGGGTGGAGGTGGAGTGTGGTAATGTGTCTCCTCTGCTCCTAGTACTGCTTATTTTATTTTATCTTTCCAGTCAAATCGTTCTTGTGTATTTGGGAGAATATCCTGCCTATTTGCAGTCCGTTATGTTTATCTTGTCTTTAGTCTGGCAGTTTTTGTTACTTGGATGCCTCCTATGTCTAACTATATCCTTCGTTCATTGCTTCTTTGGGGATGATATTGTTCACTTACATATGTAAAACTGTATCTGGCTATGCTATCAGAATGTTATAAAATACTTAACATACTGTTGTTAGTTACACTATTTTAGTATGCTTCCAGCTGAGTTCAAGGTAAGTTTATTTTAATTATATCTTGGTTAGTACACTTACAGTTTTTGCAATTTACAGGCCTCTGCTTTGGCTACAAGTAACTAGAAAGATAGTGCCCTCCTGTGTCACAGACTAAGGTCTCTTTAATAAACACAACTAGGAAGGGAGCCTGGAGAAGAAAAAAAGCAAGAACACAGCTGACAGCACAGGTTCTTCTTAATGTTAGAAGGGGAAGGAGAGATGTTATAAATAATTTTGGAATCAAGTTCTTAGTAAGAAAGCACGGGCTCAAAAACTTTAAAAATCTCCGTCAGATTTTTCTTTCATTTGCCTACAGGAGAAAAATAAAATGTAGCTTATAAATAAAAGCACTTTAAAGTGACTGATTGATGTTGCCAGAGAGAATTTGATTTTAAAAGCACTCTTCTCACATTAACTATCAGAGGATAAAAAGGGTGAACTAATCCTTGTTACATATTTAGAGTTGTATTCTCTTGCCAGTTTAAAACACTAGAAACCAATGTGTAACTACATTTCTACAATATAATTTCCCAAACTTTTCCAAAACAAACAACAAATCCTGTCAACTTGGGAAGAAACCATTCTTTAGATCTGGATATTTTTAACAGAAAGTTTATTTGCAGAGGATTTACACCATACAGTTCAGCACCAAGCAAGGGTATATGAATGAGCTCTAGCCTGGTCTTTTCCATCTAGAGAAAGCATCATCTCCATCACTGCTATATTCTGAACTTTGCAAACATGACTGCCATGGCTTGACCATTAATCCTCCTTTGTTTTCTTCTTCCCAAAGCTCAGCTGGCCAAAAAGAGGACATTAAGAACAACCAATCAGCAAGAAGTGGGATTGAAAAATTCTCAGTCTATATTCAGCTGCCTAAATAAACAGTTCAGTCTTGGAATGTGTTGAGTGCCTGTGTGCTTCGGTTTTTTTAGCAGCATTTTCAAAGACAAATACACACATTTATTCTAAAACAATGGGCTAATTGTAATTTTGTTGTATTAGGTTTTATATCTGTTTCTAAATACTAACAATTAAAAACTTGTGTGTTATTTGTGCCAGTACATTTACTGCAGAACTTCTTGCATGAGAGTGGTCATTTAATCTAGTAAAAAGAAACCCACTGCTCTTTTCTATCCTTGAAAAAATGGTAAAAATTAAGCGCAAGAAGGGAGAATGGAAAGGACAGAGATTGATATGACTTGAATGAATTGTTATGATCTTGGTTAAAATTAACCAAATAATGTGCTAGAGGCACTAACTTTTTTAGGGGAATATAATGGTTTTATTGAAAAAAATAGTTGTGCAACACAGTTCTTTATGCCATGAGTTATACATAGTTATACTAGATATACATATTCATTTATTTTCTCTTTTCAGTCACTGAACACATTAGTTAGGAAGATCTATCATTTACAAGGGTCTAGATCCCACTAATATATAGGAACTTAAAATAAGACTTAAAAATCAGTCACAATTTCAGATGTGCCTAAGAATCCAGGTTTCTTTTTTGGCAGAAAAAAGGCACACATAAAACACTTTTTTCTGTTTCACATTGTTTCAGTATGAATATCTAGAACTACAGCTCCCAGTTAGTCTTATTGATATCTTATTGACTGTTGGTTGGTTTGAAAGCAAGAGCAATGAAGCAATGGCACCAATCTTGGACTGAACATTTATGGACAAATGTTTTAGTTACAGACTTCTCATGCAAGTAGTGGCAAACGTCACTGCCATACTAGTGATAAGACCAGAAAAAATGAAAACATGCTTACTTTTACATAAGAATAACCTAACCTTTCAAGGGTGACTGCCTTCATGACAGAACTCCAGACTCTGAATCCCAAAGGAAGGATAAACATAAATTCCTCACTTAGGTGTTCTGACCTATGGCATGGATTTTATGTTTTGTATCAGTTAGTTTGGGAAAGTTCCCTGGTCACTTTGATGGTTGACTGAACTTCCTTTTGAGGTCTCCATGAATTGTAGAGGCTGCCAAGTAGTGATTAAATTTAAGAACTGGATAAAGTGATTTGTGCATCAAAATTTGTGATGTAGTCTGAGATTTTTCTGAAGAAAAAGCAGTACAAAGGTCTAAAATTATCTTAATTCTCCATCACTGAGTGTTCTATGAATGTGGTTAACGCTATTGGAGTCATAATTGTTGGCAAAATAACTTTCTTATCTGAATTAGTACCAATTTTGCATGACTGGCATTCATGGACTGTAAAAAAAACTAAAACCAAACAAACCTCCAAACTCTTCCTTGAGGAGAGTTTAATCAATAAGCTAAGTGAAGAAGAAAAATAATGCTGAGGGAATTTTTTGTCACACAGATAATATAACAGATAGTGGTTTTCTTTTTTTTTTTTTTTTTAAACATAGCCATAGGTACACTTTTATTAGTTTTGAGAGACAGATGTTGAGTTTATTGGAAAGTGTCACTTTTTAATTAACTTTTAATGTTGTATACACACTATTATTTTTACATAGGCTTTGCTAGTTTTGTGCACACAAAACTGAACTTTAATAAACTTTACAATTATTTGTCTTATAATTATATATTAGCTGGTGAAACCCAATTAACCTATTCTTGGTTTATTGGTTATTTTAGAAAAACCAGAAACCTCTGTGTATTGTTTGCTCTGCTGTTATTTGAGAAAATCTTAATCAACTTCAGAATATTTTCTTATAGTAAAAAGTGAAAACCTGCAATTTATCAAAGCTGTGTATCAGAATTCTAAAAATAATTTACATTCCAAAGAAGATGCTTTGTCAAATCAACATTTTTTCCTATAGCATACTGTTTCTTTTTGACTTGCAAGGACAGTTGTTTCCTTTTCCACAAAAGCACAGAGCAATTAATATTCAAGGTAGAACAGACATAATCAAAAGATTTGAAGTGTAAAACCAGCTTGCCAAACTACTTGAAAAATACATAGAAATGTTTCCAGCATAGAAATTAAATATTTTATCCATAAGAAGTGCTTTTAAAAGTCATCTGTGCTTTGTGCTGTAATTTCACCCATGTATAAAACACCAGTAAACACAAACAAAGGACATCCTCATACATAATTGTGAAAAAAATAGCAGATTTCTCCAACATAATTGGAGAAAGATAAGATAAAGAAGACATAAAATGGATGACAAATCTAGATCTCAATGTTTAATGTTATTTCTTAAGTCATAACATGAAAGAAAAAGAGGCTATCTTATTTTTTAGCTATATTCTTTGGTCTTTCCTGCATATGACTTTTCTCATAACACTATCTTATAGAACAGTAATTGTCAGACAACTGTCCAGTTAATGGTCCTGTTCCATACAGAATGTTAGAAACATCAGAAAGTACTAGAAACACCACAGAGAGTTCAAGCAGTCTGAAGATTTTGCAGTTCATTCTGTTTTACTGATCTCCTGGAATTACTTCAGGCATATTTGAATAAAGACTAACAGAGTAGAGCTATCTCATACTTCACATGGATAGCACTCAGGTAAGCTGAAAAATTTTCTAGTAGTGTTCTGTGTGCTCTGAAAAGAGTGCATCAAGACACTTAAACACATTTTTTTTTTCTGTTTTCTGGGTTAAACACTTCTTGAACTCTCTAAGAAGAATTATAATATCCAAGATGGACATGTGAAATAAATTTTGCTTCTTTTTAGCATTCAGAAAACAAATTTCACTGAATATAATATTATTAATTCCAGTGGACACGTGCCTAGACGTAAAGAAGCTTTTTTATTATTATTGTTATTTTTAGGACGTGCCCTAGAACTTCATCTTTTGCCAATAGGAAATCGTTGATCAGTGAGACTTATACAGTACGCTCTCCAATAACTGTTCTAAATTCCAGTAATTTGGTGATTAAAAATGTTTTCAGCTTTGCTGTCTAAAATTCATCCTGTTTACTGCAGGATTGCTTGTTATAAACCTAGTCATAACCATTTCTATTTTATAAACAAGCTATGAGAGAAGAACATAATTTCTCTGACAGTGAACATTATGGCAGCATATTTGCTTCCACCTCTACCTAGTGGAAGTACACACACAAATCAAGAGATCCAAAAGAAGGAAATCAGATTTTTCTTTACCTCCTGAATTACTTTTCTCCACTTACATCAACATAATCTGTGACTAAACAGAGAATGAGTTATGCAATGTTTAAAACACCATCTATTGAAATATGACTTCATAGGTTTCTCTTCTCCATAATGCAATTCTTTATCATTTATCTTCATCTATGAGAGGAATTAACTTTAATGCTAAATGGGACCAGGATCATAAACTGCTGGCATCACTGTTATTACTCCTGATATGTCAGGAGGATACCCAATCCATAATATTTTGTTACAATTTGTCAAAGAGTATCTTGGTTTCTGTTTGTTTCCATTGAGCTGGACTTAAAACCAGTTAACTCAGAAAACATTTGTATTCTCCTCTGAGAGTAATTACATTTTTCAGTACATTATTCGGACATACGAAGCCATTTGCGACGGCATGGCATATCAATTGGAAAACAGACTGGAGAAGCTATGGGAGGATTACAAGAAGATTTAAGGCCAGGCAAGTTTTTAATTTCTCCTGTTTTCTGAAATAACCTACTTTCTTTGTGCCAGTAATGCTCCTAGTTATCAAGTGGATTGATGAAATTGTAGCATAATTAAGAATGCCAGACAGTGAAAACCATTTATCTGATTTTGAAGTTAAAACTAGAGTTGTATACTTCATTTGTTCAGAGCATCAGGAAATGCCTCACTCGAACATTCGAAAAGCATGTGTGTGAGCAGTTACTTACTAAGCCTTAATTTACCTATTGCATGTGACTAAAAACCCAATACTGGTGTATTTTCAGCGTAATTTTTTTCCTTGGGAATATAAAAATATTGTTGTGAATATGTCCTCGT
This sequence comes from Pterocles gutturalis, assembly GCF_000699245.1. Taxonomy (NCBI): domain Eukaryota; kingdom Metazoa; phylum Chordata; class Aves; order Pterocliformes; family Pteroclidae; genus Pterocles; species Pterocles gutturalis. The sequence goes on along the minus strand of NW_010125565.1, from coordinate 54,901 downwards.
AAGCACCGATGAACCAGTTTGTTAATTAATCTTGAGAAGTGTGCTCCTTGCAAGTGATGAGAGATATTTTGTCACCTTATCATTTATTAGACAGTACGCCTAAAACTACTCTTCTCCACCAAGCAAGCAATTTAAAGAAATGTGTTACTGGAGAAACTAGTATCAAGGTGTCTCAAATTCTGTGTATTTTGCTGAAAGTACTTCAGTGCTGGTAGATTTTAAGAATTATTTGATTTTTTTTTGTAAGTTTTGAAAAAGAAGAAAAATAATCGTGAATGTGTAGCACTCTACATGTACAAGGCTTCTCTATTAAGTAACTTGCACAGTATTTCACATTTCTTCAAGAAGCCTAGAATCAAGTCTGTAACAAAATCTTTCTTTTCCCATTTTCATAGTCTGAATCATAAACCAAGGCTTATATATATCTTAGAAGAGTTCATCTTATAAATCCCTATTGCAACTCTAGCGATTTAGCAGGGGTGCTGAAGAGATCATAATTATATGTGACCTCAAGTCTCCTAATAGTCTGGGGAATTAAAAAAAAAGAATGTGTTGCATCTCTTTCCACAAGTTTTCATGATTTGAAAAACATTATTCATAAGATTACCTCAGTTTTCTAATTTTTTCTTTTTATTTTTAAAATTCTCTTAATTTCATCTGCAAGTCAGAATAAGTCATGCCTTTAATACAGCAAAACAACAGAAAACAACTTTTTGAAAGCTACATCATTCCAAAACTGGCATATGTGTTAATAAAACCAGCTCACCATACCTACACTGAAAATTCAAAATCAGTACTTTTTTACCACTAGCAACATCACTTCCTTCTCACTTTTAAGTGTTTTTAAAAACATGTTAGAATTCATTTGCTGCTGGGGGCAAAACAGGATACATTACGGCATATAAAAAGTCACCAGGCAATCAAGTTTAGGAAATTAAACCCCACCCTTTTAATCCAAAATTGTTTAATTTTGGGGGAAAAATAAAGAAAGAAAAAGATATTTTAAAAAAAAGGAGTCAATGAATGTAAGGTATTGTCTTTATCTTAACTGGAGAGAGGTGGGATTTTTCACCCATCAATGCTGAAATTGCAACTTCTTTATCTTTTCTCCCTCAGTGACCACAAACTCATAAACACATGCACAAAAACACATACATACACACACTCACTCTACAAAATCCATCCCAGTGAAAAAGGCTTTGAAAAGATACAATCCTTCAATTTTTCAAAATAAGTCTTAAACATAATCTAATTTAAACATAGAAGCCTTATATACTTCAGATAGGGAGTAAGTGCACATTTTATTGATTAATGAATGACATTGCCCTGGGTAGAGATTTTTAAGATCTTACTCTTCCCATACTCACTTCCATATTCATGCTTCTATATCTAAATACAAAGTTGGCTGTGACATTTACCAAGGAGAAAATTTGAAATAAAATAATAGGTAAGGGAGGATTACAGGCTCTCTTAAATGAGGAATGCATTTATGGGTATGGGTGGCGCACACTCAGTCATAACACAGCTCATTACTGAAATATAATGCATTGCAGTGGAAAAAAAAGTTTGAAATTATGTCTTTCAGAGAAGCTCTCAAAAATTTTCAGAGAAATGGCTAATGAGGGTGTGGAACAAGCACTTAGGACTGCTGAAGAAGAAATCAAGAGGTATATTTCCCTCTGAGATCTAAAGTAATAGTCTGAAGAAAAGCAGGTCACACAGTGGTTAATGTGTAAGTAAGTGCCCCACATGATACTATGAATAAAAAAAAAAAAAAAAAGGATACTACAGTGAAGGCAAAAGGAAAGCCTAACAGATAAACCTTCTGAAGCATCAGATGGCAGGTGGCAAATCCCTAACCTGGACCAGTAATGGATGAAGAGCTAGAAAGTGGTGTGAGGGAGAAGAAGCTTCTAATTATTTTGTGATTTGCTTTAATTTAAATCAGACTTTAATTTGTTGTCACAACAGATTAACAGTGGTTGTACAAACAAATGTAAAGAATTCAGGGTGTTTCAAAGCCAAAGGGTAAATCTGGATTTATTGTTGGCATGTGCTTCATTCATCTCTCTGGCCTGGGCAGGACTTGTTTCTTTTTTCTTTTCCTTTTTTTCCTTCCCAGAGAAGTCAGTGATTTAAGGCAAACTAATGAGAAATAAATAAAGTAAAGCAAGCTTCAACTTAACTTGAGGATTTGTGTTTGTGTGGGTATTTCAAAGTAATGCCATAAGCAGCTGTGCCTTATTCCGCTTAATTTATTTATTTTTTTTCTGACATAGCAAAGAGAAAAACTGTTCTTCACCATAACACTGATTTGGACCTAATCTGGAATAGCCTTTTTATTAATATTGTACTAAACCTCAGGAAATGATGCCATAGGCCACATATTAGTGCCAAAATACATATGAAGTCACTTGATTCTATTTATTAAGACCATACAAGGTCTTTGACCTCCTTACAGTGCAGAAACATTAGGCCAGCTGGCTTACAGACATTCTTTTATACTAAATCTGCACACTCATATCTGTTAGCAACTTTTCATTTCATCACGGCACAAGGAGTACCAGAACTGTAGCAGTGGTTTATGTGATTATATTTAGACTGCATGACTGGCCAGTAGAAGTACATACTGTGTCATTTTCATACGTTCATTAGTGGTGGCTGATAACAACCATATTGCTTCTTTCAGGTAGATAAATCATATTAAACTGAGAACCTGGAAATGATCAGACTAGGAATTAGCTCTGAACACCCATCTCACTATATAGCACAGAAATATTTAATTTGGCAGGAATTTATCACTGGAAAAAAACATCTGAGTGAAAAAGCATTTAAGAAGGCATTTTGAAAAGCCTGAATAGGCTCAAATCCCTTTCTGAGGTGCAAGCATAGGTTAGAGATGTTACTGATTTTCGAAGAGATTACATGCATCTGTAATGGAAACGTGCAAAGTGACTTCGTTTAGTAGACAAAACCCACATTTCCTGAGCCCATCAAGCTCTGAAAACTGCAAACAAACAGATTCTGTTTGTTTCTTGAGTAGCCTGGTTGTTCACAACTTCAGGGTCTCAACAGAAACGCAATTCAAAACATTTTGTCACCATTCGTGTTCCTTCAGTAATTCACCAAGCCAACATGGGAAGACATCATGTTCCATTCTGGGGCTGGGTACGTACTCTGTTGTTACATTTTGTCATCTTACTTGGGGCATAAATGGCAGAGTTTTGGTAGCAGGGTACCGCGTGGGGGAGCTGTGTGGGAGGAGGCAGTGAACTGCCCTGTGCCAGTCCCAGAGAGTCGCATAAGGCTGTGAAACAGATCCAAACAGACCGTTGGATACCAAAAAATCAACCAGGCAGAGGAGCTTATGGTGCTTCTCTAAGAAAGAACAGCAGATGTGAGGGACAGGAGGTACAGCTGGAGCCACCACTCTGGAAGGAGATTCTCCATGATGGAGGATATACCTCCAAGGAGACTGTGGCCATGGGTAACATGTGCCAGGGCAGGGACACCCCTACGGGACCGCAGCCTGTGGAGAAACCATGCTGGGGCAGGAACAGCTGCATGCCAGGAGGGCAACTGCAGGCAAACCATGCCAGAGCAGGGAAGTATTAAGGAGCAAAAAAGCAGTACAGGAAAATAAATAAGAAGCAAGGAGCAGCAGAAAGAAACCATTAAGTGCAAACTCCAACCTCTCACACCACCTTTGTCTCATCAATATGATTGAAAGGGACTGAGTGTAACATGTGGTGAAATGAAGGGAAGTTGAAACCACAAAAATGGAGGAGGAGATGTGTTTGACTGAAGCAGAGCCTAGGGGAGGGGTAGGAAAGGCATTTCCCTATGCGTTTCTTTAACTGTTTATATTTTCTTTTTTTCTCAATTCCTGAATTGGTAATATAAGTTTTATGTTAATTGACAATACATGACATTAAATTAAATTAAATTCCCGAAGCTGAGACTGTTTAGCTTGTCACACTTCTTAGAGTAAGTCTTCCTTTACCAGATGCAGAGACTTCCTTCTTTACCTGTGTCTCATCTTTCTAGTTCTCACTTTCCAGAAGAGAAAAAAAAAACAAGCCTTTAAAATTCTGTATAGGTCTTGATGAACATAATGAAAATGTACATCTTCTTAAACATGTGGTAGAAAAATAGGACAGTTCTGGCTGGACAGTCCCCTATTCCATATAAAGTTGATATTCATCATATTCCTGTTTTGATAAGCCTTGAATTAGGGGAACCTTCATCTGGTGAGACTGAGAAACTCTAGGTTTTCCTCTGGTTAGTTGGCTCTGACTCTCCAGAAAAAAAACAGCTCTAATAATTAAATTTGTAAAAGTTACATTCTTAGAGGAAATTTGTCTTGAGAGGATCTCAAAACATAAAATGGCTCTTAAAATGACAGTGATGGAGGATGCCTACAAATCTTTGTTAAAAAAACCTTAACATTATATTAGGAGAAATAAATTAATAATAAAAATATTCATATATTCACATAAGCACTACTTAATTTTCCTGACACTGCCATCATTTAACTTGTGCCAAAGCAGGAAGCAGACAGATATCCCTCTCACTTTTTTTTTTATACAGTTGGGACTTTAACAGTTATTTCTTTCTTCCTTTGGGACATAGCTAGTGTACCTTCTGGGATTCCCACATACCCACAGTATTCTTTCCTATGGCAGTGTTTGTTTGTTTTGCATAGTATTGTTCTTCAGAAACTGAGAAAGAGGTTTTATGATTTATTCAATCCAAAATTATCAACATTAACAATCAGCTATATCCTCCAGTAATATTTAAAACGCTTTATATGAAATTATCCAGAAAGTAACTACAGTTTTATCTTACTTCTCCCAAAGTCAGTTCCTTCTTAATATTGTGCCCACTGATCCATTTCCATGCTGCTTCTCTCTCACAAATGCAATCCTATGTATCCCATCGTTATCTATGCCAGCTCCTTTCCTTGTGCTTTCTGACCTCGATGTCTAGCCCACTCCTGTCTTCACCTAATCCTGGTGCCTCAGTAAAGGGGTACTTACATGAGTTTTGTGAACCCATTCAGCCTTTGTGTTTTTTATGCCTAAGGCTTTCATTGAATTAGATTGTAGCTTGAATATCACATAATTATAATGTAGAAGCAAAAAGTGAAATATGACTATTTTATGGGAGAGTGATTGATTTCTCTGTGTATGTGTATGCAAGTGTGTTTGTGTGTAAGAATTAGACTCCTTTCAGAGTTCCCGTATTCCTAAATTATCTAAAAAAAATTAGCACATGTAGACACCAGTATTCCTACTGTTGGAGTTATTTGTGAATAAGCTTAGGAATTTGTGTGAATCGATAAAAGGAGAAACATGCTATTTTTTTGAAACATTGGCCTTACCTTTATAGAATGGAAATAAAAAAATGAGCCAGTCAACAAGAATAAAAATGGGTTAATAATAACTGAATGGTAATAGGATATGACATCTCTATGCTCTCATAAACAGTTGTCATACAGAGGACTGAGTTCACCAATTCACAGAGAGGAGTGGATTAGATGATGTGTTTTGTTGTTTACGTATTCAAAGATTTTGAGATACCTAATGAAATTCACAACCTCCATGTAAATCATCTTTAAATCTTTGCCGCTGCTGCCTGCTTTAATCTTTTCTTTTAAAGGGGATGTTAAAACAGGGAGCATCAAGAGCTATTTTCAACTTCAATGTAGATAAAGAGGACACTCCGCAGTTTTCAAAACCAGGTACAGTACAGCTCTTGTTCCTAAAAATGCCTTGTAGATTAAATTTAAATGTGCATTCTGAAAAAGCAGTTTACGTAAGGTGGTACAGGTTTACAACTTCAAGTTTTGCTTTAAGGTTGGCTTACTTCTTAATAATAAAATGGGCCTGTGCTGCTAGGAAGTTTTATTCTTTCAAGTAAAAAATTTAGATGGTTTATTCCCTCATCCTTGTTAATGCTGCTGCACATGGGGTAATTAAATATGCCTTATTCTTATTATAACATTATAGGATTTAAATTACTCTGTTCATGTTAGTGAAAGTCCATAGAATTTACTACAGTCACATCTGACTTGCAACAGTATGAAAGGAAGAGAACTGAGCATGTGATTAACAGTGTCCTAACTCTGACCAAGACTTTCTGTTCCAGAGTCACTTCCAGCAGTTTTCTTAAGGTGGACTGTTAGCAACCAAAATGTCTACCATGTCAAAACATAAAAGACCAGCTAGTTAAGTACTAGGAGTCAGTAAAAAGATTCAATATAATCCTGGAAAATCACACTGAAGGTCACAATGTTTTGCCTTCCATTTCTAAATATCAGAAAGTCTAAACTAAGTGAGTGAGTCAAAGTTTAGAACAAGTTTGTTCCAATGGGACAGAGACTTTAATTCTAAATTAGTGTTGTCTCCCTCAACCACCTTTCTCCAAAAGCAGAAGAAAAATAAGCTGTCAAGGGAGATGGGACCTTTGTAACCTGTAAGGAAAATAGTCATGCCTAAATATACAATGTATTAACAGCATTTCAGGTGGATCTGATATGCACCATAAAGTCTGGATGATGTAAAATTTTCTGTTCATTAACAAAATATTTCAGTTAATAGCAGAAAATTTATACATTACAGAATTTGGTTTATACCTGAAATTGCAAATAATAATTATGTAGTAATAATTAACAACCACTGGAGCACCTCATGTATGAGGACAGGCTGAGAAAGTTGGGGTTGTTTAACCTGGAGATGAGAAGGCTATGGGGAGACCTTAGAGCAGCCTTCCAGTACTTAAAGGTGGCCTACAGGAGAGATGGGGAGCCACTCTTTATCAGGGAGTATAGTGATAGAACAAGGGGTAAGTTTTGAGTTGAAAGAGGGTAGATTTAGATTAGATACTAGGAAGAAATTTTTTACTGTGAGGGTGGTGAGGCACTGGCACAGGTTGCCCAGAGAAGCTGTGGATGCCCCATCCCTGGAGGTGTTCAAGGCCAGGCTGGATGAGGTTTTGAGCAACATGTTCTAGTGGAAGGTGTCCCTGCCCATGATGGGGGGCTTGAAGCTAGATGATCTTTAAGGTCCTTTCCAACCCAAACCATTCTATGGTTCTGTGATTTTATGATTCTATGAATTTACTTCAAGGTGTAGAATGCTCCTTAAAGTCTGTGTGGACTGTGACTCAAGAGTTGTGATGCACTGCATTTTCTCTGTGGATCCTTCCTGTTCTCAGCTTAATGAAAATCCTGTTTTCTGCACAGTGGAGATGTGGTCTCTACCCTCAAGTAGAAGTTTGAATTAGAGTTTGCAAAATAAGTTCAAGTAGTTTTCCCTTCCTGTCCCCTTGTACTTTTCTACCCTCTCTAAAGGATTTGATGTGAGATTTACAATGCTATCACACAAAAGTTTGAGGAGAAAATCATGGCAAAGGGTAAGCAGAAAGTAATAATAGCCTAAAAGTGTATCTTCAGTGGTGGATCAGGGGACTCCTGTTGACCTTTCAGCTCTCAGATATTATTACACATCCAGCTTCATTCTGATGTGATATCACCATGCAGTCTCCACTTCTGTTTCCCAATGCAAACACACCCTAGATTTTACAGATGTCAGTGCAGATGAGACCTAGTTCTTGGTATGGATAGCTGGGACAACAGGATCTCAGACTGTGCGCATATAGGTAACCTTAGACATATACTTTCTTTCTAACTTTTTGATGAATTTCATATTATTGACAATAAAGGTACTATTTGCATTGTTGGACTGCTTTTGGATCATGTAAAGTTAATTCAACATGAGGTGTAGAATTTTCCTGACAGCTATGAGAAAAATAACCACCTTCCAAGATACTTTGTAGCTCTGCAGATATTTTTTTCTGGAATTCTTTGCTGCTTCTTGAGAACATTAAATATACTGCTAATAGTGGAAATGTTAATTTGACCTTAATTGTAAGTATGAGCAGTGAGGATGTGTGCTCTTTATTTCCCCCCTTAATACTGTTCCCCTAGCCTCTCCCCAGAAATCGGAGGTATACACATTCACATAAGAGAAACAAATAGAACTCCATCCTTTCAAGTATTCCTCTTGAAAAATTGCCAGGAAGAATGTGAGGATATGAAATGTATTTCAGAAACATCAAGAAACAGTGTGGGAGAAAAAAAAAAAAAAAAACAACAAAAAAACTTTAAAGAAGGCTGTTCAGTGAATCAGAGAGCATCTTTGGTTATTTTCTTTTCCTTACTATAGTAAGAATCATCTACATTGAATGATGTTTTAGATGTTTTCTCTATTGGTATTCAAATTGTATCTCTCCATTTGCTTGTTTATGGCTGTTACAGCTTTTTATGCTTTTTCTGGGGAACTGCATGTGGGAGAAAAGGTTTCTTGAATGATCTTCAGCTATTTAAGATAAAGCATGATAAATTTGTATTTCTTTCTGTTCACATTTATAAATATTTCACATTTACTCTCTATTGCATAAATTAATTATTTGATTTGTAGTTGCTTTTGGTATTAAGATTCTTTTAAAATCTGCAAAATGGTAAACTTTTCTTTCAGGCGTGTTCTTCTATGTGAGGTTGAAAACTCAGTCTGAATGTGACATTTGCTTTATTACTTATTTTGTCTGAGTTAGAAATAATGTTGGTTTAGATGCAGCATAGCATCCATATTAGAATGTTAAAAAAAAATCTGAGGAATTTCTTCCAAAACTGTACAGGGGATTCATTAAAATAAGAAAAATGGTACTGGTCTTGCAGTTCTTCATATGTAGAAGTATAGAAGTCACATCTGTGACAAGCTTCTTCAAACATGCTTACTGCAACAGGGCTAGAGAAACTCTGAACAGAACATCACGTGATTTAAATCCTGTAGTAAGCATGTTGTGTGACAAAAGCCACTAAAAATTGAGTTGCTCTGTTTGCCAGGAGGACATTTTAAACTGATAGATGAAATGGGTAATAACGTCCAGTAACAACACGCAACATTAAATAAACAAAGAGGTGCGGAACTGAAGTGTGTACTGGGAAAAACGACAGGAGCCCCTTCAGCTGGCTTTTCCTGTGAAGAGCACGTTGTGACATGCACCTTAATATAAATATTGCCTTTGTAGACAATGGGGAGAATTAAAGTTCTCCAGAGATTAGGTTCATTCTTTCCACATATGAATAGGCCCCTAACTTTCAGGCATTTGAAGTCTGGCAAGAGCAAATCAAGCCCAGGTCAGTGATATTTAGTTTCCTTTATCTTTAATGCAGACTAACAATTGTAAGGACGCAATGCAAAAGTAATAACAGCCTTTTCTGGAGCCCATGCTTGGGTCTTCGTTAAGCTGTAAGACTAAGCCAGTTGTTCTTATGAGTGCAAGTAACCCTAATGAGATGAAAACACTGATAAAAAACTCCTTACTTTTATTGATACTGACTAACTAAGGAGAGTAGGATTTTTTGTTTACATTGCTATCCATATCTTTTCAGAGTTTACACTAAGCAGTTGTGTTGCCTAGCAATTTTATTAAAAATTCTGAATAATGCATAAGTGTTTGTATACAACTTACAGGCTTAGTAAGTTGTTATATTAACAGATGCATTTTAAATCTTTCCAGTTCAAGAACTGTTTGATTACCAAATCATGAGGCTGGTATAATATGCATGTAATCAGATCGAGTAATACATATGAAATGATAATACTTTACACTTTGGGAGTAACTACCATCTGTGAACCTCAAACACTTCGTATCTATTAACAATTAAACCCTCACACCTCTGCAAGCAATCTATGCCAATATTTTTTCTACCTGGAAGTTGCAACACACAACCACACGTATGCATGCGTAATGTAATACATTAGCACCTCAACACTTCCCATATGTAGATCACAGCTGGACCCTGTTATCATAACTTGGATTCTTCAGTAGTTTGTCTCATCAACAGATAATCTTGTAACAATGATCTTGTTTATCAAGTCATTTCAGTGCAAGACAGTCTCATTCATGACCAATCCTAAGGATTTGTCACCATAGCTCTAAATATTTTAACTGAGCCGCAGTGAAATAGAGCTCATACATTCCTTCCATTATTAGAATGCTAATCATGGCTCTTATAGAGCCAGACATTAGAGCTTTGGAAAAAACATGGTATGACCTGACATGGTAGAGCTCTTTTCCAAACAAGGCATTGGAAACTGACTTTTAAATTTTAATTTTCACAATATAATATTAAAATTATAAGAGTTTTCACAGTTAGAATTGAAAGCAAGGGGGTTTTGCTGTAAATATATTACAAAGAAGTATGATTGTGCATTTTTTATTATGATTAAGTTATTAATTGAAAAACATATTTGATCTGATTTTCTAGATAGGACAATAAACATTTTTAAAAATGCATATTAAGATCACATCTGTGTAGCATGAAAAATCATACTTCCTTTTACTAATGGGAATTGCACACATTTAGCATCTGATATTACTCCAGCTGATGTAAGTAATCGTGTAGCATAGGGAGCACAGAGGCATCAAAAGGACTTGAACTTTGCAAGAACTGTTTTGTTGACAAAAGTAATATAAACAAGATTAGGTGTGATGATGCACAACTGTATACAGAGGGACAGACTTAAATAGATTGTAAATTGATCTCATAATGCGTTAAGCAAACAAGGAGTAATTCAGGATGGTGATGTAGAAAAGGAGTATTCACAAGCTCATTGTTTGGCAGGAGGAAGGAACATTCAATGAATTACAGGAAAGACAAGTTTCTCTAATTTTGAGGTATTTTAGCTTGCTCCCACGTCTAGCAAACTGTATGCACGGGCGACAGTACGTTGGTCATCTCAGAAACAAAAGCTGTAAAAAAACCCCCATTATTCCATCTTGTGCAAATAACTAAGGAGGATGTATGAATAGCATAACATTGTGAATGTTCATTTGGATTTTATAAAAATCATACATTTTTAAACATTACACTATTTATTGCTTGTAAGTGAAAATTTTTGGAGAAAAAAAAGTAAACATGGGAAACTTTGTTTTATTACAGAAAGAAATATTTCCAGTATCACTGAAATCAACATCAATACATTTTTCATTATTTCCTTTGCTTATACTAACTGTGTTGCTGGGAAAACTTTTATCTGTAAAAACTGAAAAAAAAAAAAAAAGTTAAAAATCCATCAGAATTAAACACCATGAGAGAATTCATAGATTACTGGCCAAGATATCTACTAGTTCTCTGAAGTAAAAAACATGATTAAAACACCTGCACTGTTACTGAAGAAAGTAAAATGTTCTGTTGAAGTGATACTAAATAATGTTTAATTCCACTTCATCAGTCACACACTTGCTTCTTTATCTGCCATAGACTGGTGAAAGCAATGCTGGCTGATGCCACATACCTCTCATTTTGTGGCCATGCATATCTTAAATTTGTTAAATCTACTTAAATTACGTTTTATAACAGTGACGCTGGTGAGCCTTAGAGCATATGCATCCCACTTCATAAACATTTGCCTGTGTGTCCCTTCTAACACACATTTCAAATATATAAGGAAAAAGCTCAGCTTTGGCTTCCTCATTCGTCTGTCCCCACTAGCGACAATTCTAGATAAAATTTCACAGTTAACCACATAGCAGAATTCTTAAAGAGCTCCTGAAGAGACAAGTTTGAAAATGAGACTTAATTTGTCTTTATTATGAGATGACAAAGCATTTAGCTGAAAACTGTCAGCCTCTTACTCTCTAAACTCTATGCTATTTGCAAAATTCACCTGGGAGAGCAGTGAAGTTACAACACTAACATACTCTACAAATTCTTTGCTTTTGTTCTGTACCCGTAGCATCAGTTGACAGTTATGCACATTTTAGAAGATTTTCACTTTAAATATTTCTGTGTTCTCTCAGTGAGAATGAGAAGTGGAGTGATGCTTTGCAGAGAAAAAAAAAAAAAAAAAAGATGGAAGAATTACTGTCTACCGTTAGACTGTATATATAAAAACCAGTATTTAGAGGAGTGAAAATGTCAGGGTTTTTAAGCTGGAGAAGAGAGGACAGATGGCTGCCAGCTTTATAGGCCCAACCTTGCTAGTGGCAAAATTTAAATTATGAGTAGTCAGTTCTTTAAATAAAGCCCTCTTTGCAGTCATAGGAGGGCTTTTCTTCAAGATTTCTTTGACCAGACAGATTTTTTCATTTTTTTTTGCTAGTAGCTCCCAATAAAACTCCTTCAATAAACTTGTCCAAGCTCTTTGGAGTACTGGAGTGAGTTTTCTGAATATATAAAGGATTTCTTTGAGAGCTTTGGTGTAATTTGTAAATTTTCAAAGGTAAGATTTATGGTATTATAATCTTCTTCAAGGCGAAGTGACATCAGAGTTACCTTGTCTGTGTGAAGTCATACAGTATTATGGAAAGGGATACATGAACATAAGGCACGAAACAGAAAAATGTTGCAATATAATCAAAAGAGTATTTTAAAAAAAAGATGGAATAAAAGAAGTAAAAACTAGAATTAAATTAATAGATATAACATCTTAAGTAGAATATGAACATTCATTTAAAAGTGACTAAAACTGATACTAACGCAAAGGCTTTCTCTAAGAAAGATGTTACTTAATGAAAAATACTCTTTGTGATACATATTCTATAACTCTGAGCATTCTCTTGTATTAATAAAACTGCAGACCCTTTTGTATAGACACAAACATATATAGAATCATAGAATCATAGAATCATAGAATGGTTTGGGTTGGAAGGAACTTTAAAGATCATCGTGTCCAACCTCTTTGCCACGGGCAGGGACACTTTCTGATATGTCAGGTTGCTCAAAGCCCCATCCAAACCAACCTTGAACACTTCCAGGAACGTGGGCATCCACAACTTCTCTGGGCAATCTGTTACAGTGTCTTATCACCCGTACCATAAAAAAATTTCCTCCTTATGTCCAATCTAAATTTACCCTCTTTCAGTTTAAAAATGGTGCCCCTTGTTCTGTCGCTACAGGCCCTGGTAAAAAGTCTCTCTCCATCTTTCTTATCAGCCCTCCTTAAGTATTGAAAGGCCACCATAAGGACTCCCCAGAGCCTTCTCTTCTCCAGCCTGAACAACCCCAACTCTCTCAGACTTTCCTCACCTGAGAGGTGCTCCAGCCCTCTGATCATTTTTGTGGCCCTCCTCTGGACCTGCTCCAACATGTCCATGTCTTTCTTGTACTGTGGATCCGAGAGCTGGATGCAGTGCTCCAGGTGGGGTCTCATGAGAGTAGAGAAGAAAAAACTCCTTGACCTGCTTCCTTTTTATGCAGTCCAGGATACAACTGTCTTTCTGGGATGTAAGTGAGCACTGCTAGCTCATATTTAACTTTTCATCTACCAATAACCTGAAGACTTCTCTGCAGGTCTGCTCTCAATCCATTCATCCTTCAGTGTGTATTGATATTGAAGATTGCCCCAACCCAGGTGCAGAACCTTGCACCTGGCTTTGTAGAACTTCATGAGACCTACTCTCCAAGCCTCTCAAGGCACACCTGGATGGCATCCCTTCCGTATTGCATGCCAGCTGCACCACTCGATGTCATCCACAAACTTGCTGAGGGTACACTCAGTCCCACTATGTCGTTAATAAAGTTGTTGAACAGTACTGGTGCCAATACGTACTGCTGAGGGACATCAGTTGTTAATGATCTTTGGACACTGAACCATTGACTGCCATTCTTTGGATGCGGCCATATAGCCAACACTTTACCCATCGAATAGTCCACCCATCAAATCTATATCTTTCCTATTTAGAGATAAGGTTGTTGTGTGGGACCATGACAAAGGCCTTGCAGAAGACAAAATAAATAACATCAGTTGCTCTTCCCTTATCCACCAATGTAGCCACTCCATTGTAGAAGGCCCCCAGATTAGTCAGGCAAGATTTGCCTTTGGTGAAGCCATATTGGCTGTCTACAGTCACCTCCTTGTCATCCATATGCCTTGACATATCTTCCAGGAGGATCTGTTCCATGTTCTTACTGGGCACTGAGGCAAGGTTGACAGGTCATTATTTCCCAGGATACTCCTTTTTACCCTTTTGTAAAATGGGTGTGATGTTTCGCTTTTTCCAGTCCCTGGGGGTTTCACCTGACTGCCATGACTTTTCAAATATGGTGGAGAGGTCAGTGGCTTCTGACCACATCTGCCAGTGCCCTCAGGACCCTTCCAGACATCTCAGCGGGTCTAATGGACCATCAGGTTCCTCAGACAGTCTTGAACCTGATCTTCTACTACAAAAGGTGGGACTTCATTCCCACAGTCCCTGCCTTGAGATTCAGGGTCTCAAGAGATTTGGGAAGATATGCACATCTACATAAACCTCTATGTTCACACATTAAAGAACATTTTTTTGTGAGTTTTAAATTGGAATGCCAACTGAATCCTTTTTGGTGTTGTTTTGTGCTTTTTTTTTTTTTTTTCTTTTTTTTTTTTTCCCCACAAAGGTTCTTACAGTTGCTCCGTAGCTGCTGTTGTTTAGGGAAATGAATGATATTTATAGCTCTATTTGTGCTCTAAGTAAAATGAAATTTAGAGATATTGACATCTTTGATTGGAAAACCTGATGCTGCTAGAAAAATTAGCTATTTTGAGGGCATTTAATCAGATGAAACAGAATTGTTAACTTGCTAGATAAGTGCAAATTAAAAACAATGGTTCCAAAATTAATTTGATTATGCCCATCAGTTAAATACATCAGAGGATAGTACCTATGGAGCAGAATGAAGTATTAGCAAAGGTACAGATGGTTACGTTGTTATCTCCTGTAGGATATGTTTCTATTGAATTTGGTCCTGGAAGGAAAAAGTAAGCTTTAAAAAATTGTGCTTCAAAACTGTTCTGTCATGTGAAACCCTAAGTTTTAGTGTCCAGCTGAATTATTACTTTAGTTTCCAGGACTGTTTTTTAAACATTTTGTATGTTTCCAGTTAAAGATTGACACTGAGAAATTATAGTTGAAGTAGCTGTTTTCCATTAGTAGAAGGATATTTGTGTCCTTATAAATTACCCGTATTAAAACACTTTGGTATCTAATGCTATTATTAAAAAAAATTCCATGAAAACATTTTCTAAATCATACATCTAAGAAATGAAATTTACATATGAATTAATAAAATAAAATATAAAACCAGTTTTTATTGTATAGTTTGAATAAATATTCAGTGAAATAAGAAGGAGAACCTTGGTTTTACAAAAAATATTGGTTTGATTTGCATCTGTCCCACCAGCCTAACTGAAAGGATGTCAGGATACCCTGTCTTAATTTTGGACACGTTCACTACCCATAGAAAAGTCCTAGTACAGTTAATTTTTATTTGCTATCTAAAAATGTTCAAACTATCTTGGAAGTTTTAGGAGGACATGGCCTAAAAGTAGTTCATTCTGTTTCTATTCTTCTCATCACAAAAAAAGTGAATTTTGCTTCCAGCTTTGAAAGATTTTAAGTGATAATGAAAAATTGTTGTTGACAAAATTAGAGGGGGTATTAGAGAAGCTAAAATGACTTTTACAGAGAATTGATATTACCACCTGAACAAAACTGAAAGAAATAATGCAAAATCATTAACCTGAGATTAGAAGCAGTCTGTCACAGTAATGAGGACATGTAACACCAATAGTCCTTCTGTGTAACTCGGATTACAGATCCATATCACTGAATACAGAGAGGGGTAGAACTGATAGAGAGTACACATTTATCAAGGAAAATGGAATTTTGATCACATGCTTTTATAGAAATTGATCAAATAAAATGTTTGAAATTTAATATCCACTGTTTCTTCATTATTTTCTTAAGGGATTGACTCTTCTTTTTTTTGTTTTTGTGGTTTTGTTTTTGTTTCTACAAGTGCATATAGAAAAGAAACACAGGTTAAAACTGAGCAGAAACACTTAGAATTACTGCCACTTTTCCCTTGATGTTTTGAAAGTTACATTTAAATTCTTGAATGTTCTTTTTTTTTTTTATAGTTTTGCTCAGAAAGTTTGCATCAAAAAGCTTAATATAAAAAGAAACATTTATTTTCTTTTTTTTTGAATTTTTTTTTACCAGGTTCCTCTTAACCATTCTGCCTCAGAAACTTTGACCAAAGTAGTTCATTGCAGCTCAGGGGTTTTTTTGGGGACTGTTACTGACTGAAGTGGAAAAGATTGTGTATGAATTTGCACACATGCCTTACTTTACATATATATATGTATATATATATGGTTTTCTATATGTACATACACACGTACATCTATCAGAGACACATTAGGTTAATATCAATGAACTACATGATAATGTCAGCCCTGGATAAGCTATAAATCTGTATCTGGAAAGGACTTGCAAAACTGTTTGCTTGCCAACTGTCTGATGTACTGAGTTATTGTAATTTAATACTGATCTTAGTTAGGTGTAAAATGCGTCCGGGAAGTTGTTGTGAATCATCATCATGTTGTTTTAATCCATTGTGTTTGCTGTCTGCAGCTGATATATAAATTAAATTATGCAGGTTTTTTTCAATTACAGTCACAGAAAATACATATAAGGCAAAACAGTTTGTGGTATTTTCTTTGTATTTTTTACAGTCCTACAAATTTTGCCTCTCAAAATGTTTAGACACACTGTATTGCCAAGTTGTATATACTTTTCCTGTGGCTCAGCAAAAGAAGCAGTGGGAAGACTTTGGTGGAAAGATCACTCATTACCTGCCTCATATCACATACACTTTCCAAATTTTTGCCAGAGGCTCACGTCAAATGCAGAATACTCAGATATTGCAACTTGACAGTTGCTCCAAACCATACAGATTGTTTCATCTTCTTTGGCATCTCCAAACTCAGTAAGATATATCATTGCTCAAATAATAATAGCTAAAGAGCTTCCCCCCTCCAGGGTATAAAGACTAAATTGTAGCTTTCTTATTAGAGGATGAGTTCTGAAGAAGGGATTCTGGATCAGAGTGTGACCATAGTTGTGTCTACTTATGCAGAATTCTGCGATATCCCGTTACTAGCAGATCTCTTCCCTTCCATTAAATCTACTAAGCCTTACTCAGTGACACAAGTATGTAGGAAGGAGTTAAGCTCTTAATTCCAGCTATTTCCCACTGTCCCACTCCTGACTGTCTCACTCCTTTCAGGCTCAGAAGTGGGACAGTGGGTTCTCTTAACATCTACACCTGGATGCTACTAATGCTACATCTAATAGTAAATTCAGGTAAATGCACAGTCACAGAAAATTTGTAATAAACCAGAGAGTCTTTGGACACCTGGACAATTCCCTGCAGTTTTGCAGATCTGCTAATACTCTGGTTTAAAATAAATAACATTATATTTTAAAAATAGTACTTATTGAAATACTTATATTGGAAGAAAGATATCAGAATTTGATTTTGCATTAGTTCCCTTACACAGCCATGACATCTTTGGTATTTTTCTCTTAATTTATCTTAACAAGCTATTTGCAAATTTATGCATGAAATGTCCTTATTTTGATGTACATATTTTGAGATTACACTGTTCAAAAAGTTTTTGTACTGTTCTTCCAAAATATACATGCATTCTACATTTTTGTTTTGATCTGCGTGCAAATGTAGATGGTTTTTTAGACATATAAGACAGAAACACAACACACACATATATATGTGTACTTATATAAGAAAATCAAAGATCATCTTAGAATAGATAGTGAAAGATTCATAGGAATGGTAGACATAAGATTAAGTCTTACATAATTAAATGGAAAAACAGAGACGTTTACTGCCCAGGCTATGCTATTGTATGAACACACAGTTGCATACATCTTAGTGATTGGCCTTATGTAGATCTAAGTTGAGATACAAAGTACTATGACATAAATTGGGGGAAAATAAATACACAGAAATACAAGACAAAGGCCTAAGTCTACAATTAAAGCCACAGTAGCATATGAGATGGTTAACATACTCCATCAAATGATACTACCCACATAGAAACTGCACTTAGGGCACTAATTTAATAATTTTATTGTAAATGTAATTTCTTAGAGCATTAAAATATATATGACATTTTAGGAGCATTAAGCGTATTGATTTTGGAAAGAAACAAAAGTTTAATTTATTGACTTACCAATAAACTGCTAAATTCTGAATATTTAGGAACCCGTAGCCTTTCACCTTAGTGCAGTCATATAAATACCAGTTTAGAAAACTCTAGCTCTGCAATACTTTTAAGATATCTGGTACTTCAGGGTAAAACTTTTGGTGTTTTTTTTTGGTGCAACTTAATATATGTGCAGTCAAAATGAATTTCATTCTATTATTACCTCCAAAAACACAAACTTCAAAAGGCTTAGAAAAGAGGTATATTACAGAATCTGGTCCTGTAGCAAGAGTATGGCATAGTAACCATATATCTGATGTATGTAAGGACTAGTTAAACTAATTTGCTTGCTTTCTTGTTTCTATTCTTTCTTTCCTTTTTTTTTTTTCATACTATATGCAATTCTTTGAATTCAAATTCATAAAAAGCTGCTGATGAGATTCAGCTTCAGAGGAACAGTTTTTGACTCATAATATTTCAAAAAACACATTTCTGGAAACTTTGCCATATTAAATCTCATTAATATAGGGGTCTGGTGCAGTCATTATTGAGTTGTCATCATGGTCTACAGGATATAAATCTAAAAAAATACCTCCAGTATAAAGAGAATTCTTTATTAAAACCACCTTTCTTTAAGACTGTATTACCTCAATATGTGATTTTTATGTGAGCAGGGCTTCCTTTTATCTGACTATGGTTGGTCAGCTGCCTGCTTGTGCTGCATCAGTAGCAGAGCTATTAGAGAATGTAGAAAGTATCCTGACAAGGCGACCTTTTAAAGAAAAGCTTGTCAAACTAGTGATCCCTGGAAGATCTTCATTAAAGTGAACTGAGTGTCTCCCTATTTTTTTTTCAAAACTTGAGGAGTGAAATATCCTAGGGTGATTTAGTTTCCTTATCTTTGATAGCTCCTTACTTAATAGTCCAAGTCTGATTCTGTATGTATCCCAAGTAGATAATGCTAAGAAGCACTAGCAAGTTGTTACTTCCATGTGTTGTCATCATCCTCCTTTTTGATGTTATTTTGGAAAAATTCCCTACAACATTTGAAATGTTCTGCTGCAGGTAGCTAAAGACAGTGTATGTTGACAGAGTCGTCAGGTCTATCAGGGCTCTCTGTTTAATAGGCATGAGATATACAGAATATACCTGCAAACAGATATAGCTGCAATTAGCAGTACCAAATACGCATTTCAGATCCTATCATCCAAAAAGTGAATAATATCGGCAAGTTTAAGCTTACTTGCAGGGACATCCAACATGCATAGCAAGTTACCAGTTAATATGCTTCCACTGATGCTGGTCACTAGTGCACACATATTACACTCTTAACAAACCTCTTGATCCAAAGTAGGCACTATCTTATGTGTCTAGTTCCTCTAGGCTAGTCAGTTTAACACAGAATTCTCACAGTTTGCCTATGAGAATCTACTCAAGAATTTTCAATGCATGAGCAAATGTATGGGGAATTTTTTATACTGTCTTCCTTCAGCTTCAGGAAGTTGCCATGTTCTTCAGTCATGCAGAAGAGTTCAACTAACAGCAGCTGACATGAATTCCAGAGCTGTTGAGCCAACATTTCCAAAACCATATCTATGTCAGTAATCAGCTAGCTAGAAACAGTCATTAGGTGCCATGTTTCTAATTAACAATAACTTGATGGGTATTACTTTTTTCCCCTTTAAAATAGCAGAATATGCAGGGCTCCATCATCTTTCAAAAAAATAAAAAAATTAAAAGATATTGCTAAGTGTGTCCTTTCCATAAATTTGTCCAGCACTACTAATAAAAATACAATATGACACAAGGGTAGATCATATACCTGCTAATTTTGAAAGAAAGCAACCTCAAAGAAGATACCTTGTTTCTTAAACAACTTGATTTGCTGAAGCAAGACAAGAAATTTCCTCAAGCTATCCTCAGTTCATGGCTGCTCTACACTACTTACTGCAACAGGCAGAATGAAGTGATCTTTTCCAATTCTCAAGAATACACTTTTCAAAGGAATAAATGCTGTGCCTGTTGTCTTCACTGTCTGTCTGTGACCATTTGTACTGTGAAAAAAAAGTGGAGGGAAGCTCTTGCTTCTAAGCTGCCAGAAATTACATCACAGTTAGACAAAAGACTTGGTGAAAAAAAAAGAACTGGTGGTGGGAGAAAACCAAACATTTTCACAGGTGTCTTGGCTAAAGATTTAGTTTAGCAAAGACCTTTTTTTTATTATTATTTGAATGAAGCTGAAGAGAAAAAGTAAAAGAAACAAAGGGGTTTTTTTATTATTTGAAAAAGATCAGAGAGAGTAAGTACTTTAGGAAAATTTCCAGAAACATATCATAAAGTGTGTCAGAATGAACATTTAAATCAAAGCAGATAGGAAGCAAAAATAGCCATAATTATAATCTAGAAAAAAAGGCCATTCTAAAAAAAGAAAGTAAGTTCACAAATCCAGGCTCTGTGAAATCTAACTGCTCTTGAAGAGGAAAATAATTCTCATCTTGACATTCAGTGTGATCTTTGTTTTAAGCTCACATTAAATTGATGTCCTTGTAAAGGCTACTAATAAGAGAATTTTGAATTCTTAGAGTTTATTATTAGTATTATAGTTAAAGCTTATAATATAAACTATAACTAAAGTTAAAGACCTGGTTTTGCTCTGAAGAACCCTTTTGATCATTCATATCTTTCTTACAGTTTAATTTGACAGAATTAATGTTTGTCCAGGTGTGATCTCTGCCTAAACATGGCTTTTTAATATAACCTTCTACAGAAATAAATTTTCTGAGATAATGTTGTTCATCCTTCTTCCACTCCTTCCTTTCTCCCAAGGTGCTGAGTGAAATGGCACTGAGCTAAACTTAAATATTTAAAGAATTATTCTCTACAATTTCTTTTTCTTCAAGTTGTAAAGAATTAATTTTTAAATTTTATTCCATAGTACTGCACAAATTTATTTTGTGTGCTTTTTAAATGGATAACTATTTTCATTCTGTTTTTTTTAAAGAAGAATTTAGCCTAAAAATATTGAAAAGTATATTATGAATACTGAAATCTCAGTTATGTATAGTTATCAGAAACACCAAGATACTAATCTTTAGATTATTTTATATATTGACAGTTACAGAGAAGAACTTCTGACTTACAGTTCATTTAATCCTAATATATGTGTTCTAAAACTGATCAAACTAGTTGTTCCTATTGCTCTTGACTCCTTATGAAGAGTATTAAGGACTCGGCAGTGTACGTTCACAGATTTACTGCAGAAATGAATCTCCCAATTGCTTCTGCAGTACAAAAAACATTAAGGAAATTTTGTTTGTTTAACTTGCAATGCTAGAAAATAAGAACAATTTTAAGTCCACAAAGTTCCAGTTTCTTTAAAACCATACAGTAGATCCAGCGTGAGGTAAGAATGAGTCTTTCCCTGCTCTTCCTCACTATTTGATGTCAAAAGCCATCCTGAATTTTCAATTTCCATTTTTTCTGTGATGTATGGAGATAGTTTAAATGCCACCTGATTTTTCATCTTTTCCTCATTCGTGCAATACAATTAAATCAAAAGCTCTTGTAGATTTTTGCAAATTATTTGCATCTACTTAAAATAATCTTTTTGATTACAGTAATAATGCTGGTAATTATATAAAGAAAAATTGTCCTCTTATATCCTGTTACTCTTTTTTTCATTAGTTCTACTGTAAATGGTACAGATTTCAGGATAAATAGTTCACATATACTAAAAATCTCCAAAACTTTCCTTGTTATTTTTATACAAAACTTAAAGTATTGTGAAGGGTTCAGCATTCTTAGTCACAATGAATGGTATAATTGTCTAAAATAAAAAAAAAAAAAAAAAATTGTATTCTTGCTCAGTGTTTGCTGCTTAAACATGGAATTCTAGATTCCAGTTGAGAAAAAGTCAAGGTTATGTCAAAGGTTTCCAAATATGAGGTCTAAATTTTTTTTTTTTTCAGTTTTACTAGGGGTTTGCTTAACACAATGAAGTCACAGAATATGAGCATGAGAAATGTGAAAAGTAGATAAATAACAAATAATTGATAATTACAAATCGTAATCTAGACATTCGGATTGGAGATTCCTTTTAACCACTTCATACTGTGGAGCTGAAGTTCCCTGGAACAAGAGAAGTAATATTTATGCCAGTATACAATTTTTATATAGCTCTTGATCTGTCAGTTTTAAAATACAGTAAAGCTGAGTCCCAGTTTAAGCATATATATATGAGTTTATCAACTTTTCAGATGATTTTGGGGTGATAACAAAAACGTAATGTGAATGAAGTACAGATGGTGTTGATAGTCTAAACCAAGGCAAACAACAAAAGCAACTCTTCTGGCTGTCTCTGCCAAGATTTTCAAAGGCAGAAGTATTAGTGTCAGAGATATAAAGTCATAGAATCATGGAATGGTTCCTGTTGGAAGGCACCTTAAAAACCATCTTTTCCCACCCCCCCTGCCATAGGCAGGGACACTTTCCACTAGACCAGGTTGCTCAAAGCCTCATCCAGCCTGGCCTTGAACACCTCCAGGGATGGGGCATTCACAGCTTCTCTGGGCAACCTGTGCCAGTGCCTTTCCACCCTCACGGTAAAAAATTTCTTCCTAATATCTAATCTAAATCTACCCTCTTTCAGCTTAAAACTGTTACCCCTCATCCTATCACTACACTCCCTGATAAAGAGTGCCTCCCCATCTCTCCTGTAGGTCCCCTTGTAGTACTGGAATGCTGCTCTAAGATTTTCCTGGAGCCTTCTCTTCTGCTGGCTGAACAACCCCAACTCTTTTAGCCTGTCCTCGTATGGGAGGTGCTCTGGCCCTCTGACCATCTTCATGGCCCTCCTCTGGGCTCACTCCAACATGTCCATGTCCTTCTTATGTTGGAGGCCCTAGAGCTCAACGCAGTAGTCCAGGTGGGGTTTCTTATTATTATCAACTTTCGTAACAATTTCAAGTAATAAGTTTCAAGAACTTTTAGATTAAATTTATATTAACTACCTCTTTGCCTTATATTTCTTTTTACTTAGATTGCTTTTGGTACCACAATATTAAGACCTTGAAAATGGTTTCACAAGGCATTTCAAGGTGGTATGTAGAATGTTTATGAATGCAAAAATCCTTTAATTTTTGTGGCCAGTCTTTACAAATTTCAGTAGCAATGTAGTAAGAATGAATGATTTGTTTCTGCGTTTTATGGGGTAGTTCGTATAGAGGAAGTTAAAGGTACATATAGTTTTTTTCGTTTTCAGATCCACTTCAGACTGAGGAGAAAATAGTTGTGTATAAATGTAAATTTAGAAATAAGTACATGAAAAAAAAAAAACAACCTCCACACAGAAGTTTTTGTTACTTTTCACATCCCACATGTCAATGTAGAGTGCTTTACTCTTGGAATTGATTCTGGTGGATAAGCACTCAATCTCTCAAACAAAAAGTTGTGGGTCAGTTAAATACATTAATGTATGCAAAACAGATTTTGGATTTTGGACTCTGATTTGGTTATTGTGCTTATGCAAATACAAATGAAAGCTTAGTCATTACTTCCGAAATTTCAAGGTTTTTTTAAACTCAGGCACTATACATGAATTCGTATATGGATGTCTTTCGGGATGAACTACTTCAACGGACAAGTAAGATTTTTGATCTTGGTCTTTATGTCAAATTATCTAGTTTGTCTCAGTCAGAGGTAATCACCTAAACAGCATACAAAGTCCTCTTCTAAGTATCTCAAACAGGCTTGAGTCCGGATTATTTTGATAATTGTAAAGATTTTTCTGAGAAGTTCACCATTCATCTCATATCCTGTAATTGTGTCTTGTTACATCTCAGG
This sequence comes from Pterocles gutturalis, assembly GCF_000699245.1. Taxonomy (NCBI): domain Eukaryota; kingdom Metazoa; phylum Chordata; class Aves; order Pterocliformes; family Pteroclidae; genus Pterocles; species Pterocles gutturalis. The sequence goes on along the minus strand of NW_010125565.1, from coordinate 31,001 downwards.
AACTTTCCTGGTCTTTTATCTAAATGATTTTTGAGTTGTCATTATCCTTGGGATTTTGTCTTTTGGATTTACTTACTGCTGACAGGGGAAACTTTCCTACCCTTCTCCCTACACTCCAGCAGAGGGCTGGGAAAATTTTCCAGAAGGGTTGGGGATGGAATCCAGAAAAATGGAAAAGAATGACCACCTCTTCATATTTATGGGTCTTTAGAGGCTAGAAAGTTTCTTCAGTGCTTTTGCATAACTACTGGACTCAACCTCCTGTCAGCAGAACAATTACGGAAAGCAGCCTACCATTACTTGACTCCTCCCTCTTAGCTGTACAGTTCCAGCTGCAGAAAGGAATCTGCAGACTTTATTGCTTTTTGAAACAGCATTAACTTTTGAACAAACATCTGCATTAGCATCCTCAGGATCAGCCACAGGTGACTATGATGTGGGAAGCCACATCTCCTCAATTCCAATGATATGCCTTCTCTCCCCACAAATTTTAATTGTCCTTAAGATACTGAGCACCAATTGAGAGATTTCCAAATGGTCCCACACAAAGAAACAGATGCGGTGAAGCTACTGCTTTTCTACTTCACTTTCAATTTATGCTTATGTGGGTCTTCCACTTCAGATCCTCCAAGAACTAGTGGAAAAATTTGAACTCAAGGACATCACTCTGTATTTTCATCATTGTTAAATATGTTGAGCTAGGATATCGCCCCCCTCCCCCCATATGCTTTAGAGATCTGACAACAAAAGCCTGCATAACACAAGCAACCTCAATTCTACCAGTTAGAAAGCATTTGGACTTTCATCAAGCCCTTTCTACTTTTATGGCTTTCTGCATTCTGTCTACTAAGTAAAAACAGGATTCTTTCAAATTCCTGGGCATTTTGCCACCACTGTGGGCCATGGGGCCAATAAAAATCATTAGCAATACATAAATTTTATCCAGTGGGCTTTCCTGAACATGTGCAAATGTTCATAAGGTTAGAGAACAGAAATCCACATGCTGTATCTTACATGCTTGGAATGCATTGAGCTTAAACCGTTTAGAGTAAGTTCATACGAATATCCTGACATTTTTATATCAAATTAGGACACAAGTAGTTCAATTACTACAATAAGAATTCTGATTAAACAAACAGATTGCTATTACATTCCAGCAGATAAAGTCAATTAGTGTAAAAAGCACTGCTTTTTTATCTTTCCTATATTATAGTGACACTAAGCTACAATATTCGTGAAATATCCAGATTTTCTTAGATTGAAATTTGCCTTTTCAAAATAGAAAGTTTCTATCTTTAACGGTGTTAACATCTCCTGTAGGAAAGCAAGACACTTGAGATATTGGGAGCAGTTGGGGGTGGGGGGAGCTGAGGGGGAGGCCTGAAATCTAGTATTCAGTAAAAGCATTTTTATGGTAAATTTTGGACCAGCGTTAACACAGATATAATTTGCTTTCTTAACATGACTAACTTAGCTGACTCATTCAGTAAGAAGTACACACTACTGTTTAACTAAAAGTTTGATAAACCTGTAAAGAAATACGCTATTTTTGGCTTGTCCTTACACTATTTTGAATAAGCAAGACAACTACTGTTTTAGTTTGGTTTTTCACATGTGTTTATTTTCTAGACTAGTGTCAAATAGAAACACACTTTTAATGTGAAAGTGAAAACAGCAGAAGCAATCTGTAAACTTTAAAAAATACCAATACATTAGCAGCATCCAGACTACCAACATGTAAACATGTTAGTCTGATAAATACGACACTTCACAGAATTCTGCACACATTACTTTACGATGACATTATTTTACTGAAAATTGTGCCATAACAAAATCGAGCATTTAAACATCCTACAACACATTTTGGGAACAGACTTGAAAATAATTTTGTAGGGTTTTTTGGAGTTAAATGGAACTGAAGCTGAGTTTTTCTACAATTACATTTTGTTGTTGGTCCAGCTATTTACTCTTTGGGCTACTAGCTTTTGGAAAGAGTAGGACATAATGGTACATGGAAGCATTGAGGCAGAGCTCTCCTGAAACAGAGGTAAAAACCCCTAAAATTATCTTGCTTAAAAGTTATAATTACTAGGGTGATGCTAAAATGATTATCAGTGCAAGCATACTTTAGCATCAGTGGATGTTAAAAAAAACCTCGACAACTCCCTCCCCAAATCAATCAACTCTGCCTCTCTCTCCAAGACCCAACAAAAGTAGCAATGAAACCACTGTTGCTGAGATGTCAAAACCCCAGCAAGAGTAGGAAAGGATTTTTTAAAAAAAATAAGATACATAAAATAATTTTCTGTTTTAAGACATTTGATTTGTCCTGAGGAGATTCTTAATTTTTTGTATGTCATGATCTCAATTTATGACTGAAAATTTTGGATGCTTAGACTGATTCTAAATGGCTGTAGAGGAAATGTGCTGTGTTTGTGTTCCTCTCATCTTAAGTCATCATGATTTAAATTTTCTAAACTGTGCAGTGGTGTGAGAACACAATGTCCTTATAAAACATAAGCATTTTTCTTGAGTTTTGTAACAATGTTTAATCTGGGTAGAAGATTGTCAAAAAAATGTGTCTGTTTCTTTCAGTTGTTACTAATACCTTCCTTAATTTACTGTGTACTTTCCAGTAGTGTAAGAGTGATTTTTTATAAGCCCACATATAATTTAATAATTTAATTTTGCTAACAAGTACAGCATGCTATGGACTTTTGTAAAAATGAAGCAAAGCAAAGGTGAAACAGCTTGAGCATTGACTGAATAACATGAGAAGTACAGCTCCGATAACAAGTATGTTTAATAAATCCATCTATATTCATTTTTGAATAAAGAAATATTTTCATCTTTTTTTCTCAGATAATTCCATACTTAAGATGTGTAGAAATATTGCCAACCACCCATCTAAGTAGGAGAAGCACAGAACACAGTTATAGACAAACTGGAGTGACCATATTCTGGGAAACTGACATTAATTGCTGTGGGAAACATAAACATAATGTATTAATGGATCAACCTTACTAAGCATGGAAAATTCAGTTTTATTTCTTTATTTGTTCATTAATTTTTTTCCTTAAAATAACATTCAACCTGATTGCTTTCAAAAGCTGTTCTCTTCAACTTTTTACTTGATTGTTCGGTTTGTACCCATTATTTATGAACAAAATTACAGTTATTCAAGTCTAATTCAAATCAAATATTTTAATAAAGAGGAAAAATGTTGTAAAAAACATTGATCCATTGGAAACATCTATGGGATTATCAAGTAAATCTTATATATTTATTTTAATAACATTTTGAATAATCTAAAATTTTTTACTATTACATGTTTTGGGAGTTTCCAAAAGAAAAAGAAAGGATGTCTTTCTTATTAGAAGTCTGTAACATCATTGAGATTCTCTGTCATTCCTCTAAAGAAAATTACAGGGAATATTTTTAGAAGACAAACAGGACAGAAGGTGTATATATATATGTATATTAATATATACATATATGTGTGTGTATCTCTATACACACACATATAACATTTTTTAATTATTTTCTCTTCTCTCTCCCATTTTCCTCCATCTGGTAATTAAACACATCAGAGTTTCATGCTGACTGATGATGTGTGGTCTAACCATTACATGCCTTGCAGCAGCACTTGCTCACAGTACAACCTGACTCATTTATGAGGTTACTTATGTAAGTGTTCACTAATAATAGTAGTGTGTAACATTAAAAAGTGCTGGCAAGCACTAAAATGGAGTAGAAAGAATGCTCTGAACTGTTACCTACCATCCCTTATAGGTAATTATCCTTTATTACATTAGCAGAGTAATTGTAATTGTTGTGGATGTTGGTACCTGTAATCACATAAACTGTAGATCAATACAAACTTTCACTTCTACTCCAGATTTCAAAAACAGAGTGGCTGAGGTACACAAGCACATTTAGCCAATGAAACCAACATGAAATGGGTGTTGCAAACAGCGGGTAAAGCTAACACCTGAAGTCACCTGACAGAAGGAAGCTAGCCCTTGGCTAGATCTCAACACCAGGACCCACCAGCTTGGGTCTGTTGGAAGCACCACTAACAGGACCCTCTACAGTGTGTCTGTCATGTGCGTCATTGAAGTAATTGCATTGAACTCTACTGCATTAAGTAAAGGGACAGTATCAGTAACCATTGATCATTCCTGTCTCTTGAACTTGTATTTTGCTGTATAATCAAAATAATGCACACCTGTTTAATTCTGGTTTACAGGGTTTTGTAAACATAATTTTTTTCACTGGATAATATGATACTACCACAAATTAAATATAACCAGACCTCCATTGATTTTACCTACCCAAATATCATTGTTTAACAGTTGTTAATTAATATGAAAGGTACATCATAGCTAGTTCTGGTTTTAGTTTTTTTCATGTATATTTTCTTCAGAAGTAAAAGACGAATTGCTAAAACTTTTATCTTTTTAACATTTATTAATCAATTGCTGTTCATGTTAGCTTTAAAGTATCAAAGTCTGTATTTGTTTTTTTCAACTAGAAAGAAAAATGAAAAGTTCTGGTATTCAGGCATAATAATGTTTTTGTCTTTTTCAAGGCTTATAATTAATGTTAACTCTAAATAACTGACATAAAAATCTTCATTATGTTTCAATTTATTTCAGCGGACTTCTTAAGTTTTGTATTTCTTTTATTGCTGCACAGAAAACTTTGGGATTTTTTTTTTACTTCTCCCAGTTCAGATGAGGAGAAGTATATGAAAAATCAGAGGACAAGTTCTGACAAATATAACAGTTAGTCTTGGAAAGCTGTAACATACTATAAGCACTTTACCACCAGTAGCACTGTCTTTGCTATCGGTATTCCTATGCATACCTGGCACAAGCTATTCCCCAACATTTTTTCATTTTCAAAAGAAAACATTACTCAACTTTAATCTAACTGATATTGTGGCTGTTGAATGTTGCTGTTTTCCATGCAGAACTGCCCTTTTAGCCAGACCTTACAAACTTTCTGTCAACAGAGCCTTCTAATAGGAGTGTTTTGTAAAATCTGGAACATCATTCAGACTTGAATTTCCCTTAACTAAAACCAAACAAAGAGTCCTAGGTACCTGCTTTGGAGAAACATTTGGAAAATTAATAAGAAGAAGCACTGGTGATTATAAACATCTGTCCTCCAGCACTCTTTTAGGCCCACAGACCGTTTTGAAATCACTCAGAGTGGTTTACTTTAAGTGATTAATACAGCGGTGTTTAAGAAAAATATCTATGGGATTTACTGTATGGAACATTTATTGTAAAGAGAGTAATAGACCTGCTACTGTGTGAAGGATAGGTTTGTCTTTTGCCTTCCTTTGCTGGTGATAATTTTTTTGTAGTGTTCTTTTATGAGAACAACTTACTGACAAAGCTGTGTTTAATTTGTATATATGTATATATATATCTTGTGAACCCTGTTGAGCATCAAAAAGACACCTCAATGTCTTTTACTCTTTTCCTTTTCCTTCTGAATACTGGAGCATGGAGCTGCAGAGTTGTTCTGTATAAATAACATAAATTACATAACATTGCTCTTTTGGGAAAATAAAACATTTCTCATCTGCTGAATAAAATACTTTTTTCACTTTCAAAGCTATGCAGAACTGCCATATATTATACATTTGAGACTGTTTATACAAGTACGCTTTAGGAAAAAAATATCTGGATGAACAGACTTTATCAGGTGTCAAAACGCATTTGTTGATAAATGTCTTTGTATGTGTTCTGAGTTAATATTAATCATAAAAAGAAAGTATGCCCTCTTAATCCAACCTTCTAGAATAATAATGCATTTAAGCAGAATATAAATTGACTAGAATACATTTATAAAGCAGGTATTCCAAGACTTTATTACAGGAATAAGCGTGGAACAAGTAGGATTACAACTAAAAAAATGCCAAATATTTCACTTATTCTTAAAAGCCTGCATGTTGTTTAAATTTCAGTTACTCTATTTACTGGATTAATGTTAATTTTATGTTGTAAATGGAATCCTTCCTCTCTGCCAAAGTGAAACAACTGTGTAATACATTAAGTATTATTGTTCATATATAATAATAGCGGGGTCCTGCTCTGTCTTACAGTTATGTGCAGCTCTGCTATGTACCTCTTAAAGGTGGTATTTAAGCAATAGAAGCATTATTTTATCATAAAACACAGAGCAAAGGTTAAAAAAACCCCAAAAAACAGTTCTAAAAAAAATGCAATACTAATGACCAGATGATAGATATACATATATTTCTTTGTTAATTAATTTATAAATTCATTAAACATACATTTTTGAGATTTGTTAAAGTCATGAAAATGAGGCTGAAAAACTTCCCAAACACTTCAGGAATTCACCTGTGGAAATGCCCTCCTGAAGAGAGGGTCACTATGTCTAAATTGTTCCTGACAGATGTTTATCTAACCTGTTCTTAAAAGCACCTAAAGACAGAGATTCCACATCCTGTCAAAGCAATCAGTACCGTTGCTTAAATATCCTCACAGCTGGAAATTTTTTCCTAACGTCTAAGTTAGATCTCCTTCAGTGCAATTTAGCATATTTCTTTTTTCCTCTCCCCTTGGAGAACAGTTGATTTATTCTTCTCTGTCATAATTTTCCACATGTTTGAATGCTGTTATTTTGTCTCCCTTTAGTTTTCAGTTCTTCATATGAAACTAGCTGAATTCCTCAGACTTTCCTCACAGGCAGTTATTTTTTAAGTTTCTGGACACTGTGGTAACTCTCTTCCAGACTGTGTCACAATGGTCCAAACCTTTGTTTAAATGTGAAGTCCAAAACCAGGCAAATTACTCAGCTGAGATCTCACCCATGACGAATAGACAGGAAGAATTTGCTGAAATGTCCAACTTATGCTAGTATTCATGCACTCTCGTACATTCTTCTAAGAGCAGGAAAGGTAAAATATGTGTATGGGGAGTGGCAATTAGTCACCTAGTACCCTTGCAACTATATGGACATGAAGGACCAGATTCATCTGCCTAGCCCTGAAAAATTAGATTCCTTGCTCTTAAGGCTACCTCTGCAGGCAGAGGAGCAAACAGCCATTCCAAAGGTAGCACTTCATCTGCAGGTTAGGTCAGCAATAGCCCCTGCAAGAAGGCTGAATTATTTCCCTTTCAAGCCTAAAGAAGAACTGCTTTTGGTCTGAGAACTTAATCCTGGCTCATTACATTCCCACTTGACCCTGGGAAGTCTCTCTCTTTCCTTTAGGTTGGTGCACAGTGTGATGAGCATGAGCCGGGGGAAGGAAGGGTGCATCTCTGCCTCTCCTTTTGTCAACCAGGAATTGTCTCTGCCTTTTGCTGGTCCAGGTCCCTGTGTCTGTGGATTCGGCGCAGGTACTTCATATGCACATTTAGTAGCTATGCCACTGATTTCAACTCAATATGCAATGTAAGATACGTAGTGGTGCTGTGACAGTTCAGCCATTTATCTTCCTGGACTTTTAAACAATTAACAGATAGTTAATGTGATTTGTATGCACAGAAATTTTTTTCATTCTAAAATATATATTATTCATACTCGGCGAAATGTGCATGTGCCCTGTTTGTCTTTACTAAAATAATGAAATCCAAAGTCTGTTTATAAAGCAAGATTAAATCCATTTTCTACTTCACATAAACAGAGACTCTGTGGTCCAAATCCCTTGCTCTCTTGACTTAAGCAGAGGTTTTGACTGTTATTTTTGCCTTGAGTTGAGATTCTTTGAGATGGTGCCGATTTTATTATATTTTACTCTATGTTTCTAATGCAGAGTCCTTACTGGATTATCTGTTTCTTTTCCCTCACAGGACCTCAGCTGATCTTTAATCTCTCTCAGAAGTAGCTCTTGTGGTCTCAAAACAAACAGATCTGACATTTTGCAAATACATTGTTCTAATCCACTAGTTCCCTAACTAATATCAGTTGTTGAACTGAGTTGATTAGCAGCTCTGCATGGAGCCTCTGCCTGTTTGCAGAGCTGTCAGCTTCTGCCTACACCCGTGTGCAGCAGAAATGGACTTAAAGTCAACAACATTGCCACACTGAAGATAGGGAAACGTGTAGATCAATTTAACTTGCAAGCCATTTTTTTAAAGGATTTTCTAATGTCAAACTGTTTATTTTCAGTGACAAATTACAACCAAGATCAGGGGAAAAAAACCCTAGTCATAAGTTTAGTCTCAATCTAGTGACACAGAAAAGGAAACCTTAGAAAGGTTTGACAGTTCTGATGTCCCTGGAAAAATGCTTAAAGCTTGCATAATGATGTTATAATAGAGAAGGTAATATTATCAGCTCAGCTTAATGATGTAGCACAAGATCATTATTTAAAACCTATCAAAACTGCTCATAGGTTCTTCTTCATTAGTTTAAGCTATGGCTTGTATTTGTAGATCAATTTAAATAAAGAATGATGTATGCTTTTTGATTTACTTCTACCAGTTAAAAACCCCTTTTCATTCACTTCAGAAATGATAGCTCATGTATATTTTCCCATGTATATGTGTATGTTTATGCTCATGTATACCTGCTGCTTTTTGATAACAGGATAATTTAAGGCCAGGTATGTGAATTAGAAAAAAATTACTTCAGACACCATGAGCTCAGGAAAAAAAAAAAAACATCTGTCTGGGAACTAGGAAATATCAATGACTCACAGTTCCATCATCACATTGTGATATGCTGATTCATTTTACAGTAATTTACAGAAGTTAATATTGTACATGATTGTCTTATGGTGACATATTGTACCATAAAATGCAGTAAAAACAAATGCAGACAATGATTTGCATGAAAGTTAGAACTCGGAGATTCACATAGAATAGGAAAGTAAGCATCAAAATGGTTCTTTGGGTTTGGAAAAAAAAAAAATATCAGAAATAATACTTTAAACACACCTCAGTGGCTTAGAGTAGTACAAAACTACATAACACATGCCACCACACAACTTTCTTTTTCTTTATGGCATTTCTTCTTTGAAAGTTGCACAAACTGAATCCAGTTATTATAGCATAAATTTAATAACCACTTGTTCTTGTAGTAGTTTCTGAAACATGACACCTTTCCGCATTCTCCGGTAAGATACCAAACTGTCAGGCATTTTCAAGTTTGTCTAGAAAAGCTCACTTTCACCAGTTACAAGGCAGAAATATCTAAGCTGCTGCATATCTGGTGGACAAATGGCAATTTCCAAACCCTCATAAAAGACTATGTTTTCCCCTGTCAAAAAGATCATGTACAATAACTTTCTGTAGACTAGAAAGTAGTAATCACGTACAATTTGCAGATGAAAAGTGATCGTAAGTCCTGCAATATTATTTGTACTGCCACGTAGATCTTATTCTAAAGGAACTTAATTATTGAGCTTTATCACAGGATGTTTTGTAGTGTCTTTGTGTTTCTGTTAACAATACTGTATTCTCAACAATTTTTAAGAAATACTCATTCATGCCTGCATAATGTACCTATCTTTATATCCCTAAAGATATAGACCACGCTTATATTCCTACATGTATTTCTTTCTATTACATTTTGAATTTAAAAATACTCCTACTAATAGTACAAAACCCACTGTTCTCATTCTATAGAAGCAATAGACTTTCTCCAGTGAATAATGTCTCACTCGGTGAATTAACTGGAATATTTGAGCATACAGATACTGTTCAATATGAGTAAGGTCCTCACAAGTAAGCCTAAAGTAATAAAAAAAAATACTGCACAGTTATTCACACACATCACTTCATGTATTTATAACACTGTACAACAACAATATTTCTAATTTTTTTTCCAACCCTCCATCAATTTTATCTTTTTTTTTTTTTTTCCTACTAGTGTTTCTCTGTCAGCTGTTCAGTGCATCACTTTTTCTGTGATTTGATTAAGCTGCATATGCTGTAGGATATCTCAGAAACATGGTACAGATAAGTGTGTAGTGAAAACTCTGTTCTTTGCAGATAATCTGTAGGGTTTAAAAAATGAGTTTACAGTGGAAAAATACTGTATATTTTAAAATTAAAGATACATATTGCATCTGGAAAAGACACTTGAATGACTTATTAACTAAACTGATACATGAGGGATCTGTCTAGCATTCTACAGATAGGACCAGCTCAAGGATTCTCAGACATGTACCAAATTGATTTCGTCAGACTCTGAGCCTGGGTCAGAGGGAAAGGTTTGGGGAAAATGAAATGGAAATATGATGGCTTGTTTCATCTCTTGTCTTCAGGGAAAAAGGAAAAATACAGCTGGTGGGCAATTGTGGCCCATGTCTATTACCTTCCTTGAGACTCCTAATACAAGGATGAAAATCCCACTGCCTTACTGACTAAAGTGAAGGCAATGTTGCACATAGTATGTTTAATGTACTTTCTTTTCAGTATCTGCACTATTTTTATGGGAAATACAAAATTCTGTCTTTCTAGGTTTTGAATTCAGTTGTTTAAGTTCATTTGCTTTTTGCACATGTTGTGGATGGGCCTCAAAATTAAAAGGTTTGGGATAATGTGCTTTCATTATTAAATATAATCATAAAACAGAACTCCCTGATGATTCACGTTAGCAATATTATTAGGTCTGTTGGCTACCATAAAGTGTGGTAGGAATGCACAAATTCAAATTAATCTCTTAATAATTAGCAGCTTTCTGTAAAATCACAGCAAGATGTAAGACTGTGAATATGGAAAATTGGTTAGGGAAAATACAGGCTGTGTTAAAAATGGCAACATTATAATAGATATGAAAACTGATTATGTAGGGATCTTTGAGGCAGTTTAGCTACCTTTCCATCCATTTATGAAAAACAATCTGACATAAATTCTGACAGATGTGGAAACCCTCATTTGAATAACAGGTCATAAAGAGAGCTACTGCCTAGAAGATGATGTAAATATTTCCAGGATACTTCTGGACTTTATGTAGAAAATAAGAAGACCACAAGCCCCTTATTAATGGCAAGAAAATCCTCCTCTAAATTTAACCCTGTCTGGAAAGAATAGTACATTTGGAAGAAAAGATTCATCTGTTTTCTGTTCATGTTATACAGGTCTTTCTATCACCACCTAGAAAACATAATGCTACTAGATTAGAAAATAGTTTATTATTTGTCTTTCTGGATATCATCTGTTAAATCTGTTGGATTTTCTTTTCTTTTTTTTTTTTTTTTTTTTTTTGTAACTGCAATAGTACCACTACTGACATATTGAATACATTTGACCACCCAGAATTATATATTTTTAGAAAGCTTTTCCATCACTAAAAACAAATTTAAAATCTCCCACTGGTAATTGTAAGTCTATCTTCACTAAAGTTTAAACAAGCTACTCTCTTAAATATAAACACCATGACAAGAAAAAGTTAAAAAGCTTATCTCATTACTATCCAGGAATATTGCATATTAATGTAAACTTACAATATCTGATATAGCAGCTTGGCTTTTGGGGCATGTGTGTTTAGAAGGAGGAAACGTATATACTGTCAAATGAAAGTTAAAAGACATGAATACAAGCTTACTTTGTTAACTCTGGAGAGTTGTCCTGTTTCAATTTCTAGTTGGCCACTAGCTCTGAATTCTCCCATCAGACTCTCCAAAGACAATTGAGCAATTAGCCTTTGTCTTTGAGGCTAATTACCAACAAAACCAAGCTGACCTTTAAGGAACTACATAATTGGTATTTGGGTAGACAGCAGACAAAAGTGAAACTAGAAAAGGCTGGATAAGGCAAACTTCCACACTTTAGGTGTATTATGTATATTAATCTAGACATAGAATATGTAATATTCCACTGCTTACTCATCCAAGTACAGTTATCATTACCCAGCAGGAGTGTGGTGTATGCACTCCACCAATTCATTTTTGTTTCTGTCCCTGGGGAAAAAAAGTGTTTATGTTGACTGATTTAATTTTTCACTGAAAAGTAATTGTGACAAACTATGACATGAAAGAGTACTTCATAGAATGATCAAATGGTTGGTGTTGGAAGGGACCTTAAAATCATCTAGTTCCAACCACCTTGCCATGGGCGAGGACAGCTTCCACTAGACCAGGTTGCTCAAAGCCTCATCCAGCCTGGCCTTGAACACCTCCAGGGATGGGGCATTCACAGCTTCTCTGGGCAACCTGTGCCAGTGCCTTTCCACCCTCGCAGTAAAAAATTTCTTCCTAATATCTAATCTAAATCTACCCTCTCTCAGCTTAAAACTGTTACCCCTCATCCTATCGCTATACTCCCTGATAAAGAGTGCCTCCCCATCTCTCCTGTAGGCCCCTTGTAGTACTGGACAGCTGCTCTAAGGTCTTCCTGGAACCTTCCCTTCTCCAGGCTAAACAAACCCAACTCTCTCAGCCTGTCCACATATGAGAGGTGCTCCAGCCCTCTGACCGTCTTCATGGCCCTCCTCTGGACTCGCTCCAACAGGTCTACGTCTTCTTTATGTTGGGGGTCCCAGAGCTGAACACAGTCCTCCAGGTGGGGTCTCATGAGAGTAGAGTAGAGGGGAGAATCACCTCTTTTGAACTGCTGGTCACACTTCTTTTCATAGAAGCATAGAATCATAGAATGGTTTGAGTTGGAAGGGACCTTAAAGATCATCTAGTTACAAACCCACTGCCATGGGCAGGGGCATCTTCCACCAGAGCAGGTTACTCAAAGCCTCATCCAGCCTGGCCTTGAATACCTCCAGGGATGGGGCAACCACAACTCCTCTGGGCAACATGTTCCAGTGCCTCATCGCCCTCACAGTAAAAAAACTTCCTCCTAATATCCAATTTAAATCTACCCTCTTTCAGCTTAAAGCCGTTACCCCTCATCCTACCACTATACTCCCTGATAAAGCCCAGGATATGGTTAGCTTTCTGGGCTGCAAGTGCACATTTCCCAGTCACGCTGAGCTTCTCATCAGCCAACACCCCCAAGTCCTTCTCCTCAGGGCTGCTCTCAAGCCATTCTCTGCCCGGCCTGTATTTGTGCTCGGCGTTACCTTGGCCCACATGCAAGACCTTGCACTTGGCCCACCTCTCTAGCCTGTCAAAGTCCCTCTGGATGGCATCCCTTCCCTCCAGCGTGTTGACTTCACCACACAGATTGGTGTCGTCAGCAAACTTGCTGAGAGTGCACTCGGTCCCACTGTCCATGTCGCCAACCAAGATGTTAAACAACACTGGTCCCAGTACCGACCCCTGCAGAACACCACTTGACACCAGTCTCCAGTTGGACATTGAGCCATTAACCACAACTCTTCGAGTACGACCATCTAGCCAATTCCTTATCCACCAAGTGGTTCATCTGTCAAATCCATGTCTCTCCAATTTCCAATTTCTCTCAATGTCCATCGAGACAAGGATGTCATGCAGGACAGTGTCAAAAGTTTTGCACAAGTCCAGGCAGATGATGTCATCTGCCCATCCCTTATCCACCAACACCGTAACCCTGTTGTAGAAGGCCACCAGATTTTTCAGGCACAATTAGCCTTTAGAGAAGCCATGTTGTCTGTCATCAATCACCTCCTTAGTGTCCATGTGCCTTAGCAGAGTTTCAAGGAGGATCTGCTCCATGATCTTGCCGGGTGCAGAGGTGAGACTGAGCAGCCTGTAGTTCCCCAGGTCTTCTTTTTGTCCCTTTTTAAAAATGGGTGTTATATTTCCCCTTTTCCAGTCAGCAGGA